>NC_051158.1:89115183-89171488 GCF_013339745.2 Dermacentor silvarum
AGCGTCCTCGCTGCGATCCGTACTGCCAACCTGCCGATCCGTACTGCCACATCAAGCCTGAAAATGCTACTTTGGGTTCCAAGAGCTCAAATTTCTTGGCCATGTCGTTGGTCCTAAAGGCGTCCGACCAGACCCCGACAAGTTAGCTGCCGTCGCCGAGTTTTCACCACACACAGACAAGAAGGCTGTCCAACGCTTCCTTCGTTTGTGCGCCTAATATAAACGCTTCGTCAAGGGATTCTCGAGAATTGCTGAGCCTCTGACACGGCTTACACGCGACGATGTGCCTTTCATTTGGGCGGACGAGCAGCAGCAGTCGTTCAATGAATTGCGGCAGCGTTTGCAAGCTGCCCCAATACTTGCTCATTTCGCGGAAGACGCAGACACAGAAATCCATACTGACGCCAGCAATGCGGGTCTCGGCGCAGTTCTTGTGCAGTGGCAAGATGATGCTGAACGCACCATTGCTTATGCCAGCCGCAGTCTCACCAAGGCTGAGAAAAACTACTCAACCACTGAAAAAGAATGCTTAGTGGTTGTGTGGGCAATTAGTAAATTCCGACCCTACTTGTACGGTAGACCCTTTAAGGCTGTCAGCGATCACCACGCCCTGTGCTGGCTTGCCAACCTCAAGGATCCTTTAGGCAGACTAGCCCGTTGGAGCCTGCGCTTACAAGAGTACGACGTTACCGTTGTCTACCGATCTGGAAGGAAGCACAGTGACGCTGACTGTTTGTCACGCGCACCGCTCCCTGCGACATCATCAGACCCTGACTATGACTTGCAGCTTGTCGGCGTTGTCGACGCCGTAAAGATGGCTGAGCACCAATGCGCTGACCCTGAGCTGCTGCCGCTGATCGAGCACCTTCAAAGAGTTGAAGGTGTTTTACCTCACTCGCTCGTGCGCGGCTTATCATCGTACTGTTTGCGCAACAACGTCCTTTACAGGAAAAACTGCGGAAGCGGTCCAAATACGTACCTCCTTGTCGTGCCATCGGCGCTGCGCCAAGACATTTTGCAAGCCTGCCATGATGAGCCATGCGCGGGACACCTGGTATTCGCTAAGACATTAGCAAGGATACGACAGAAGTATTACTGGCCCCGGCTTTTTTCTTCTGTTCAACGCTACGTGAAGACCTGCCGCGATTGTCAGCGCCGCAAGAAACCGCCCTTTAAACCGGCTGGCTTTCTCCACCCTGTGGACCCTCCTCAAGCACCGTTCCAACAAATAGGAATGGATCTACTTGGGCCATTCCCAGTGACCTCTTCGCGCAACAGATGGATAGTCGTCGCTACCGACTACTTAACCCGGTACGCCGAAACCAAAGCTATTCCGCAAGCAAACTCGTATGAAGTGGCCAAGTTCTTCGTTCACCACATCGTCCTACGACATGGTGCACCTTCTGCTCTCATCACGGATCGCGGTACAGCATTTACAGCCGAACTTATGCAGGACGTTCTCCAGCTAACACATAGCTCTCACCGCAAGAGCACTGCCTATCACCCTCAAACCAATGGATTAACGGAACGTCTGAACAGAACGCTGGCTGATATGCTCTCCATGTATGTCGACGTAGAGCACAAAATGTGGGACGAGATTTTACCCTATGTCACCTTCGCGTATAACACTGCTGTACAGAAGACTACACAGTTTACGCCGTTCGAACTTGTATACGGGCGCCACGTCACGTCAACACTTGACGCCATGCTACCTGTGGATGATAATAGCCCGACCAGCGAACACGTGGAAGAGTTCGTACAAAGAGCCGAAGAAGCCCGCCAGCTTGCTCGGCATCGTATCCGGAGCCAACAGCATACCGACACCCTTCGATAAAACCAGGGTCGACGCGACGTCCATTACAATACCGGCGACTGCGTGTGGGTCTGGACGCCCATCCGTCGCCGTGGACTCTCGGAAAAGTTGCTCCGCCGGTATTTCGGTCCCTGCAAGGTTGCACGCCGCCCCAGCGACGTAACCTACGAAGTCGTCCCCTGCATTTCCGACCCCGGTTCGCTCCGTCGTCGTCCTCGCGCTGAAGTTGTTCATGTAGTACGCATGAAACCATACCATGCGCGTACGTGAACGCCCAGATGCACCTGAGGAACTCCATTTCTTGTCATGGCTGAAAGAACTTTTTGACGCGACCGCGACGGTCGCTTTTCGCACGAGGGGCAATTGACACAATGATGTGGGGCTCACGCACAGCGGGACGGCGCGCGCAAAGGTCGGCGCCATGAAAGACGACGAAGCGCGTAGGCTGCACGTTCTTCTTCTGGCCCGCCATTAAAGAGAAGCATCTATTTTTCAAGACTCCGTCTTCGATCTACGTTACAATATAAATTCCTTCCAGTATCTCCTGCGCTGTTTGGACATCAGACAAAGCTTCTTCCATAGGAGACAGAGGCTCTAAATTCCCACTTGTCCTGCAGGGTATAACATGGTATGTCTTTAAGCACAATTTTCAACATGCAACGCTAGGTTTTCAGCTGTGACTCATGTGAACATTTTATGCATGTGGCTGTGCCATTTCTATTTCAATTAGGTTTCCCCCACTGTTAGTCGTTAATCATGTATTAGTACACATGCATTAATTCCCTGTAAAAATGGCAGCTTTTTTATGTTTCGTACCTTGATTTTTCCTACAGACTGCTTTATTAGTCTTTAATCATGCATTTGCACACATGCACTAATTCCCTGTATAAATGACAGCTTTTTTATTTTTCGTACTCTGATTTTTCCTACAGACTGATTAATGAGCATACATTGCACTGCACGATGTCATTGTATTAGCCGTGTTATTTCGGTTAATTCACGCCTGTGCGTAAACTTTATTCTACATTTGCGAATAATCACCAAGGTATCTGCAGTCTTTGTCAACTAAAGGCAAGAACTCTATGCATGCTATGTTCTACGTAAAAATGTCGATTAAAAACTTACGGCCTTCCTTCCATTGTATCCTTGAGGAACATCAGCCGAGAAAAGAAAAACCCATTTGGTAGAATTGTCCAGAACGTCGTCAGCAGGCGCCCCGCTCTTGCTGGCTCACGTCCGATCCTTCAAGACACGCCTGAACGTGTCTCCCAAGTTCTTCCATCTTGGTTTGGCTTCAGCAACTGCGCATATCACACGGAAAGTTGTACACCATGCCAGCACCGAATGACAGTGCAGTACGCCTCCTTCAATACTCATTCGGTAGCACTAAAACGATTAGCATCGTAACGTTAGACATCGCTTGTACGTAGCCTGTCGAAACATCACAACTCACCAGTTGTGATGTTTCTGACCAAAACATCACTGCTGCTACGTACCGCCAATCCGCGTCACAGACGGGGCGAGACTTTTAGTTCCTGTCCCTCAGGTTCCATAACGCATGTTCGTGTTCAACGGCGTCAATGAGGAGCTCATTGTAAGCACTGCGCTCGTCTCCATTGGCCATGTTGATTAAGACGTTGTTGCTCCGAGTCGAAAAGCACGTGGAGACAACTGGCAGTACGTCACTGATGTACATCCCGTTCGGTGTTTTACTATTGCTTGGCAACGGGCGACGGATTTCAAATCTGAAAAACCGAGCGATCGCGCGATTTCGACCACGCGACACGTCGCGCGAACGGCTCGTTTCGTCGCTCATACCGTCACTCATCGCTGTCACGTGCATTTTCGCGCATATGAGGTTGGGCCTTCACTGTCGCGTATGACCAATTCGCGTCGCCTTACCTGGCTCGCTCTCCTGTGCCATGTCTAATACCCCTTGAAAAGTACCAAACGAGGGGGAACATAATTGCCCCCTTGCCATTGTCCTCCCCCGCGCCGAACGGTCCTTTCCTTTCTTCCTCACCCGGCGGCTCGGACGCCCTCTTACTGGAAACATTCCAATCGAAAAGCGCGCCTTTCGAAATCCTTGACTGCGCTCACCACAGGATTTAGTGCCTTTTCTTTTATTCGGCTGCGTTGCCTACTCTGTCGTATTACGGACTCTGCGGCACCGCTTCTTTCTCCTAGAACGCTTTCCGGTGCAAATTTCCGAGCCTTCCACTGGCACCTCGTGATGACGCACACTGATCTCGTCGGTCACGGTTTCTGTCTCAACCGCACAGTCTGAATGATTAGTGGGTGAATCATTCCTCTCATTGCTACCGGGACTGGCGGAGAGCTCCAAACACTTCGGGACAATGCCGCTATTTTCCTTTGCGCAACGTAGCTCGCATACCTGGGAGCTGTCCCCAACCACACTGTCCTGCCTACATTGTGCTTTAGAGCACTTTTCTGACCGATTTGACTCTACACTGGTGCTGTTGTCTAACTAGTTTGTGTCACTTTCAACAACGTCTGCAAGAGCTGCCTTCGCGACGTACTCCCTTGATAACTGCGCCCAGTCGTCTATAGCTGGCCTAGCTGTTTCTCTAGTATTCCATTGGCACAGAATCTCGTCGCGCTCAATCCGGTCCCCAACACCGGTTTCCTCAACAACTACGCCACAGTCTACGGATCTGGCATCACCTGTGAACGTACATTCAGGCTCACAAAGATTAGCCTCTCTTTCTATCATTGGCCGAATCGTGCGTGCAATTTCTTCGCACTTTCTGTGCACGACTTCTACGGACGCCTGACATTTCTGCTGCTCCTCCTGTACTTCTAGGTTCTCGTTGCTCGCCCTGCTCTCGTTGCCACTTCTAATACGCTGAATCCTCAATTATAACAACGGTATTTCACGCTATCCTGCTTACTTCGCTTCCACTCGCTCTTTCTCCTTTTCCTCTCGCTCTTTCTCCCTTTTTTTCTCTCGGGCCAACGCCTGCTCTTCTCGGGCCTGCCCCTGCCGTTCCGTAATCAATGTCCTCAACTCCGTCCTCTAGGCCTAACTGTTTGCCTTGTTCTATCCACTTTTCGAACTCCATTCCCTCCAAAATGCCGCTACACCACCAAAAAATGTCACAGTTTCGCCCTAAGGGCGAAGCAATGAATGCGATAGCAACACAGCACTGTCATACGAAGTAAGGTGAGCGGCTTTGGTAGCAATATGAATTGTAGTAAACATTAGCTGATTAAGTAAGCAGGTGCGCTGCGGCGTAAGTAGACCGACATGAAGAGAGACTCGATGGCCATCCGGGCAGCATTGCATGTGTAGCGTGCGTTGGAAAGTGTGGCCCGACTATTGCTAACTGAATGAACAAGCATGGTGTGAGCGCGCACAAACAAACATGAATAGATCACACTGAGGGACTGCAGACAACGACTGTCAAAACGCTGGCAGCAAGCGCATACGCCGCAGTGGGCGAAGGTACGTGCGGTCTATCGCTTCAACGGAAACTGAGCGGCGAATGCACAGCGCATAGAAAGGTCAGAGCCGTGTGGAGAGAAGAGACGGTGCGGGCGAGCGACGAGTGCGGTTGTTGGCAGAGTAGAAGTGCGCCCCCCCCCCCCCCCGCTCCCTCCGGCGCTGGCTTCCCGCTGCCTTGCTTGCGCGTGGGTGATTGAGTGCGTTCCCTCTCCGTGATAGCGCGCGTCCCCGCACGCTTCCGCTCGGGCATACGGGGCGCCGCGAAGATTTTATCTATAGACGAGGCAACCTTATGTATGCCCGAGCGGCACCAGCGCCGCCCACTCCCCTGGCGGAAAGATGGAAGTGTCGAAGTTCGCCGCCGGGCCAGCGCGCGCCCGTGTTCTCTACGGCGCGAGCGACCGCATGCGTTGTTTTCGTGACGGCGAGCGCGACCTCATCAACCAGGAAAGGTGGCACGCAATAATGCTGTGTTGTTGATTGCCACAAGAGCCTCGAAAAGTCGAAAGCCGACCGTGAAGTTCTACAGAATTCCGGAGAGGTGGTACGAGGAGGACAGACGACAAGCGTAGATAACTGCAGTGCGCCGAGTCAAGTAAGTCACGTACTTTCGCATTCGCGTGCAATATCGCGGCCGCTCGATAAAAACGCAATAGTAATGTGCCTGTATTTAGCGCATGGCCGTTTGTTTAGACGTGTAGCGTAGATGAATCGTACAGTGAACTCCGCCGTGTTAGCTTAGCGGTAAATGCATACGTGTAGCAGCCGCTAAGCTCGACGACGCGAGCTCGATTCCCGGCCACGGCGGCCGCATTTCGATGGGGGCGAAATGCAAGAATACAGTTCCTTGCCATGTACTTTGATTTTTGTGCACGGTAAAGAACCCCCGGTGGTCAAATTTATTCCTGAGGCCCTCCATTACAGCGTGCCTCATAATGATATTGTGCTTTTGGCACGTAAACCTACGAATTTATTTGATTGTACTGTTCGTTCACTCGCGATCGGCAGGCTGGCTCAAGATAATTATATCCTTTTTCCAAACGCTGCAACTTAAATTCCTGCTTGTACAGGCAACAAATAGGGCCGCACGTTACTTGTCTTTTGTGTGGTGCCAATCCGTATTTAATGCAAGCTGCGGTCATCGCATGCGTCGGTAAGTGGCAGAGCGCAAAGCAGCTGCCCGAGACGCGCGCATTATGTTTGTTCCTTGGCCATGCTTTCTGGGTTCACAATATCCAAGCATGTTTTAAAGTAACTGGCACCTTGCACATTCTTCCTGCTTCACTCTTCCCGCCAAGAATCTTCGTTTCGTGTAGTAGCCGGCCATCGGTGTGAGCTTGCTTTTGCTGCGGCGGGGCCATTCGCCCGACGAGAAACTAGATTTTCTTTGGTGAGGCATGTATCGCTAATTCTTGCGCTCGTGCTGCTGGTCCCAAGGTAATCACTGGTTACCGTGACCTGGGTTCATTTCGCGGATCAGTTTGTACGAGTGATTTCTCATCACCAGTTAAAAGATACCTGGCTCAATAATGCAATGAGTTGCCATGACTCTAGCATTGAAAAAGGCATGATATACATTAAATATTTATACATCATGATATAAGGCATTATGCACATATGTAGTACTTACATCGTTAATTTTATTGGCTTATTGGTGCCTAATGCATGTGTTCGTTCTGTTCCGAGAGTGCTGATGCCACCTTCTGGGAGCCAAATTGAGAGCAGCCGTGTGTGCGTGCCCAGCGACCAACGAAACCAACCGCAATCGTCACCGCCTCTGCACATCTCTGCAAGCATGCATGACCGCTTTGTGACTGCACCATAGAGAAATAAAAGTGACTAGATGACTGAACTCGGTGTGTACCTCTAACTCGATGTCGTATACAATCTTGTTGGACACCTCCAACACGCACTTGGCTTTCAGTGTCTCATCACCGCCCACAATTTTTCAACACCACACACGATGGAAGCAGACGCTCCCCTTTCTTGAGGTTGCCGCCACGAAAAAAACTGTTGGCGTCGGCAACCGTCTTGAAATCGCACTGCAGTCTTTGCATCGCTGTTCAGCAAGCAGGCGATCTGCCGCCGTCGAAAACGGAGCGCCGTGAGCACGAGCAGCGAAGGAAAGCGCGGGCGAAACAATGTAAACAAAGCGGAGACTGAACCGCAGAGCGACCGCGCTGCTTGAAATTTCGACATTGGGGGCGCTGTCAGGAGGCGCAGCAGCGCCTTCAGGCGATCGTTTTCTCGTCTACAGGGAACCTCACGGCGACGCCGACGGCAGAAATCCGGTTGAAGTGTCCATATAATTGCTATCGCAATAACACCGTGCGCTCACAATTAGCATGCACGTGCGTTTGACACAGCGCAAGAATGTGAACTAAAACAAAGTTCAAAAGAAAACCAACGATGTCATACGCGTGGCCGGGCAGCAGAGGCAAGTCCATAAACCGAGAAGTCAGTGCGCAAAGCTTTCCCGAAGAATACCGGCGAGCTGATCTTGTTGAGGTGGATGCAATTGCTAGCTTCACTTTCCCGAGAGTCTAGATCTGACGACTTCTCTCGAGAAGGTTGCGCTAACTTGAGCGGAACTACCGTGAGCTTGGTTGCAAGACGTTAGTTTGTCGTTTCGTACGTCAACGGGTTACTCGGAGTTCCGACGTGGCTAGGCGGCCCAGGCGATACTGGACGGCACTAGCCCCCCGACGGCTTCTCAGCAGATCACAGGTTCAGCTTCTAGACTGATTAGCAGGGCCTGAAACCTGCGCTTAAATAGCCTCTCCTTTCCCTTGCCCCCTACGTCAGGGAACTCCAGGTATGCATAGTTCACCTAATTATTTCATGACTGCTCCCAATAGTCTTGGCCGCGCCCCTTTTAATCGGGGGCGAGGGAACATTGAACCGCACTGCACCACACAGACACACACGCAAACTTGGGTCCTTTGATCAGCACAGAAGCAACAGTGGCCGCCAGCCATACGGCACCCGTTAATCGGCGTGTCGCTAGCTGGAAAATAGATACCGCACCGTCCCCTGTCGGGAAACCGTCCCCAGTCGAGAAAAGGGGGGTAAGCGAAGCTTGTGGCAAGACGACACTGTCGTAGGCGTTCCGCTTCGTTTGCCTTTAACTCAGGATCGGCGGCTCTACGTTGACGTTTGGCCTCAACATCGCACTTCCGCAACTCGGGGTCCGCGGCTCTTCGCTGATGTTTCGCCTGGGCTTCGAAAGCCCTCACGCTAGAATCGGACGACAAGCTTCACTTACCCCCATCCTCACGATAGGAGAAGGGCTGGTGATTTTGTCTCTTTGGGTCTCACGTGTGACAAGGGTAGTTAAAGGGCGCGTTACAGGTCCCAGAGCCCACAGGGGTAAGTGACATTGAGCTTGGACCCTTTCTGCACAATCACCAGGATCGGCCCACATGAATGGGGTATGTGCCATTGAGCTTGCAACCTTGCTGCACTATCACTAGGATTATCCCACTTTTCAGCGTGACACCACCAGCACCACCACCACCGCTGAAACTTGTGAGCCGATTGACCCTTTTCGCGGCGATACCGTGGGTGCTGCCATGTTTGATCACGTGGTGACGCGTCCATTGCTTGCCTCAGCCGCCTCCATTCCCCCCGTGTGATTGTACACCCGCCCACAAAAGTTTACTGACCACGAGACCTCAAACAAACGTTCAATTCCCGAACAGCCTGTAGCTGCGACCAGAAAAATTGGATTCGACAATGTTGTTAGCGTATTCCAGCTGAGGCCGAAAATGCAAATAGCAGGTTGTGTTATTAGGCTGCGGAGATATTCCGTTTTTTCATGGTCCGTAATATTTTGTGGCCGTGTGTACATGACGCCCGGCGCGGCCCAGGAAACCTGTGTTTCGGGAGATATTGTAGACGCTGACAGGGTGGACGACACGAAGCTTTGGCCAAAGATTCAGAGGATACGTAAAAGCGCTTTCGGAGCTCACTAAGCTTTGTCTAAGCGGCGCGAGCAGCGTATATGGTGCTTGTTCTAAAATCTAGGCTGAAAATGTATTCCAAGCTATCCAAGCTTTCCGCTTATGAATTGAATTAGGATCAGTGTGTTTTGCTTTTCTTTTTTATTTGGCAAATACTTTGAAGCAGCGGCTTGTCAAGTTTCTGACTCAGAGAAGTTCGTCGGTGCGGTCACTATCTGATTATTTTCTGCCTAATTGCTCGCCGGTGTGCTCAGTTGCAATAGATTTGTTCTTGCTGCACCCAAGGCTTGGAACGTAGCTGTTCTGTACTTTGTAATCAGCTTGTAGCAAAGATGTATTATCGCTGATAACTCGCTTATACCTGTGGGCCGTCACGAAACATTCAGCTTCGACCATTCGTGTGCTGTCGGTGTAGTCGCTGTTACCCACGCTTTGGCGCACTGATTCAAGTGTTTGCCTATGCACACATTCTTAATACGTTGGCGATAGAGTGTGCGTAATTAAGTTTCTGTGCGAGTAAGGGTAGATGTGTGTCGATAACGTACGCGAAATTTACTATACCAGGAACCGGCGCTACTCCCTTTGTCATTGTTTAACGAGCGGTACTCACTCTTGCCGACGTCCCGCGGTTGAAGTCTTTTCTTTGGAGGTTAGCGATACAACGCTGGTGGATAAGGGCTTCTTTTAATCCACGAGGAAAGTCGTACATTCAGAAGGGCCGGCAACAGAGGCTGTCCGTATTTAGCAATGGTCCGTCAACTTTGTCACACATATTGATTTTATTGCTTAATATGTCAGTCACTATTTTTGCAGCGAACAACTGCACACGTCTTCAATCCACCACTACACATTTTGCAGCATGAACAGTGCGGGAGCGAAAACGCATTTGCATTTCCGACAGCTGATGGCACAGAAACAGGGCAGAAGCGGTGATGATTTCGTATTCGTGCGCTTTCGCTGAGGTAACGTATAGCGCGCCGCTGAAAGTGCCATCTCGTTTCTTGAGAACAAGCTGCTCCGCGAAAAGGGTTAATAAAGCTTCACTTAAAAACAAAATCGTTTCCGACTGTTCAAGCTGGCCTATATGCAATGGAGAAATACACAACGAATGCAAGGATTCTGCTTCAGAATGATAAGGAATGCGCGAAATCAACAAATTTTCGTTTCGTCTGGCACCGCGGTGGCAATATTCTTATTAGAAAGGAAGAAGGTAATACTGCTCATGTGGTAAAGAATGCGGCGGACCTTAACAGTCTGAAACGATGGGTCAACCTGCATGTCATCAGTACACCATGTCTAGTGCATATTCGGTATTTCCTAGTGAGTTTTATAATTACATGGGCTCGCAATACAGTTTATCCACTGAATGCTTTTATTTAAACTGTCAGTCTGCTCGAAGCAAACAAAATGAGCTAGATCTGTTCTTTAGCAGCCTTACTTTCAATTTGACTTCATTATGTTATCTGAGACACGGTACAACCATTGTTCACTTGGTTGGCATCTGCCTCACTATGAATGTTTTAATCAATTCAGGACCACCTCTCGTGGTGATCGTGTTAGCTTACTTGTTCCCGACAATATAAATGTTGACTACATCGAAGACTTCTCATCCGTCACCGATCATTACGAGGTTCTATCCTTGCTGTGTGGCAGATGCGTTTATTCAGCATCTTATCGTCCACTGGGTGGGAATATCCCGCGTTTCTGGTTTCCTCGAAAACTTCTTTCTATATGTTTCTATGTATAAGTATGACGTCATATGGGGTGCCGACATTAACATTGATATGTTAGCTGACACTCCCTGAATTCGCGAATTTCATATCTTGCTTCAGTCGCATGGATGCTCAAGTGTTACCTCCGTGCCTACCCGAGTGACCTATGTCGTGTTCACTTGCCTGGATCTGTTTATAACCAATATTTGTATGGCCATCACAAAGGCCGGCGTTCATTCGTGAACCCTGAGTGAGCACACGCCCATTTTGTTCTGTCTTAAACGATGAACCAAAATGCAGATCGCTAAAGTACTCGAACTGTTTTGAATTACGAACGAGTTACAGACGTATTTCTATTTTACAAGTTTTAGAAAAGGCACTTGAGAAAATAATATTTCCTCCCGCTTACGATTTCTTAGAGAAACACAACCTGTAACTGACTGTCAGTATGCTTTCCGAATAGGAAGGTCAACCCAGATTTCCTTATTAGAACAAAATGAATTGACATTGAGAAACTTTCAATTAAGTCTGCTCACGCCCGGGATTCTAATCGAGTTCAGTAAAGCATTCTACTCTATTAATCATTTATTAAAGAAGCTACACTACTACGGTATTCGTGGCTTTGCTTTAGATATAGTCAAATCTTATTTGAAGCAACATTATCAACTTGTTGAATTTATTGGCATCTGCTCCCAGATCAAGCAAGTAAAGTTGGAGTTCCCCAAGGGAGCATACTGGGACCCATTTTTTTCAATGTCTGTGTAAAAGATATTGTTCTTGTCGATAGTGAACCAAAATATATAATGTACGCAGCTGGTATTAACGTGCTTTTTCCATCAAACAATATTGCAGGTCTAATTTCAACCGCAAATTCTGTCCTTGCTAAAATAAATAGGTGGTTACAGGACACTGGTTTACAAAAGAACACTGATAAAAATAAGCCTATGTTATTTCAAGCCAAATATAAATGTGTCAACTTAGAGACGGACATTTTAGTACGCTCTTCAAGAATTGAGCTTCTCTGGTCTGCGAAAGCGCTAGGTGTGTTTTTTGGTAGCCATATGTCATGAACTGATCACATGGACTTCCTTGCAGGAAAACTTGCGCAAGTCGCTGGAACACTGATCAGTTTAAAACCACTGCCACGCAATGTCAAACTTCTCTTATACAATTATCTCTTCCTGGGTCATATACACTACTGCTGTCTGGTGTGGTGTGTGACGTCTGCTACCAACATAAATCGATTATTGCTGCTTCAAAAAAATTAATTCGTACCATCTGTAATGCTCGAGCAGATGCTCATACTGCACCTCTCTTCAAAAAGTTGAAATTACACTGCACTCTCTGTTAGACTTCAGGCTGTCGTTAGCCTATCGTAAAGACGAGAAGCAACACCTGTCGTACATTACATCCTTAACGTAGGTAACTAGAAACAGAACAGAACACAGCACACGGTCACCTGAACACTGGCATGTGCCACATTCTTACACTAACTATGCTTTTCAAATTTTACATCGTCGCTTACGACGCCTGTTAAACACATTTATGCACAACAACATCGATGTCACTTCTTGTCCTGTTTCGCTTTTGCATGAGTTCTCTAGCGATATTTGAACATGACTGAATTTGTAAATTTTTTTTTCACTGCTTTTGTTGTTTATGTGTAAACTGTGGATTTCTTGGCTTTAATGGTTTGCACTGTTTCCTTTATTTGCATTTATTTTAGCAGACACAAATCTCAGCCAATATTGTTTTATATTGTATTGCTTGTATTGTATTGTATTGTATTGTATTGCATTGCTGAAAGTCAGGTGGGATGATGAAGTTAGGAAATTCGCAGGCGTAAGTTGGAATACGCTAGCGCAAGACAGGGGTAATTGGAGATCGCAGGGAGAGGCCTTCGTCCTGCAGTGGACATAAATATAGGCTGATGATGATGATGATCATGATGATTGTATTGCTTGTGTTTGCGGTCCTAAATAAGTGCCTGTGCCTGCCGCTGCTACCCTCAGACTGGGTTTTAAGGCCCCTCAAATTGCTGTGTGCAACTTTTTCCTTAAATCCCCCATAAATTGTATGTTTAGGGGAAAAAAGGCAATTCAACTTTCCAGCAAAGCTTTTTTTATGCAGATCCTCCAGTTTATTGATCATTTTCCTTGCTGTTAGGCTGCTTCCCCTGCTGATGCCAGGCTGCTGCTACTGCGAGGCTGCTGCTGATGCGCTAGGCGTTCCTGCCGGCAGCTGCTGCGGCGCCGGCGGCTGTCTTTTTTGCTGCTGCTTTGGCGTCCGCGGCTGTCTTGCGTGCTGCTGCTGCAGCATCGGCCTTGGTTTTGGCTGCTGCTGCTTTTGCGGTGGCGGCTGTCTTGGCGGCGGCCTCGGCGGGAGTTTCTCTCTTACCTAGAAACCGGTTACACGTCACATGGCGTAGAACGTACATCTCGTTGCATACACCTCTCCTCGCCACACGTCTCGACAAACGCCAATTGAACATCGACCTCATCCACGTGACATTACTGCATCAACGTCTCAGAGTGTGAAGTTGCATGAAATTCAGTCAGCATTCCGCCATTGCGTGTGAGAGGTGCAGCACAAACATAAACATTGCATGATTAAAAGGAAAAAGCCCGAAGATCCCACGCCCTGTGGGAATCGATGTTATGCGAAACAGTGTGCGGGGAGCCTACCAAGTTCACGAAACGACCACGAGAGCACCAGGACGTAGGCGGCTCTTTCATGACCTACATGACACATCTGTCATAACATTCATGTCATGAGTCCTCAAGAGCCCCTTAAGCTACACCGAAGAGACCTTAAAGGGAAAGCCTTAGTCATGATCATGACTATGAATTCGACCATCAACCTTTAGCCTCTTGCTTCACTTGGTACAACATCCAAACCGATACCATTGGTTTTTGAGTATAATTTTTTTTCGCTGAGTCATTCTCATTTACGCTGAATTATGCCCTTGATTATGACTTCTACCATCATCCTTTAGTATTTCATTCACTTAGTGCCCACGTCCAAATTCGTTCCAGTGGTTTTTGAGTGTTAATCTTTTTTCGATGAGTCATTGTCATTTTTGCTCGGTCGTGGTCATGAGTATGACTTCTACCATCACCCTTTAGTGATTCTTTCACTTAGTACCCATGTCAAAACACAGATCAGTGGCTTTCGAGTTTTAATCTTTTTTCGCTGAGTCATTGCCATTTTTGCTTAGTCACGCTCGTGACTTTGGTTTCTACCATCATCTTTTAGTGGTTCCTTCACTCATTGCCCACGTCCGAACCCATTTCAGTGGTGTTTCAGTGTTAATCTTTTTTAACTGACTCATTTCAATTTTTCCTGAGTCATGCTCACGACCATCACTTCTACCAGCATCCTTTAGTGTTTGCTTCACTTAGTACCCACGTCCGAACCCATTTCAGTGGTTTTTGAATGTTAATCTCCTTCACTGGCTCATTGTCATAACCTACATAACAAGCATGTCACTACATTTATGTCATGACCTATCACTTATATTCGTCATACACTCCTTTCATACCATGCCAATTTTGGTACCTACCAATTTAACAAAACGACCATGAGAGCACCAAGACGTAGGTGGCTGTTTCATGACCTACATGACACACATGTCACGACATTCAGGTCATGACATATCATTTGTGTTCGTCATATACTCTTGTCATAGTAGGCTAATTTTGGTATATAGCAAGTTAACGAAACGACCATAAGAGCACAAAGACGTAGGCGACACTTTCATGACCTACATGAAACGCATGTCATGACATTCATGTCATGAGTTCTCAGGAGTCCCTTCAGCTGCGCCTAAGATACCTCAAGGCGAAAGCCTTAGTCATGCTCATGACTGACTTCTACCAGCATCCTTTAGTGTTTCCTTCACTTCGTACCCACGTCCGAACCCATTTCAGTGGTTTTGGAATGCTAATCTTCTTCACTGGGTCATTGTCATAACCTACATGACACGTATATCATGGCATTTATGTCATCACCTATCACTGATTTTCCTCATACACTCATGTCATACTATGCCAATTTTGGGTCCTACAAATTTAATGAAACGACCATGAAAGCACCAAGACGCGGGCGGCTGTTTCACGACCTACATGACACGCATGTAGAAAACGGCGGAATGTCCAGAATAGCGCCTCAAGTCTATACCACCTTTTTCAAATGGTAAAGCGCTGGTTCCAAAAAGCCGGCAGGAGGCGTTGCCAGCTTCTTATGACATTGGCAACCTGGACAACTGGCAACGTATTGTCTTGTGCTCTTCCATAGCTTCGGCCAATAAAAGCGCTGGCGTAATCAATGAAGCGTGCAGGCAAAGCCCAGGTGATTCGATGTGATATCGTCTTGCATAGCACGAAGAATCGCAGTACGCAGGCGTTCGGGAAAGACTGGGAGCAACGAAGCGCCGTCAGCAGAGTAATTCTTTTTGTAAAGCAGGCCGTCACACAGCGTGAACGACGTGCTGGCGCCCATGGTGAAGTTGAACGAGGACGGCGCCAACGCCCACACCGCTAGCATCAGTGTGTAGTTCAGTCATGGCCTCGGGATCGAAAAGGCGCAAGACTAGCCCAGAGGTTAGTAGGTACTTCAGCTGACGGAACGCGTCCTCGCACCCTGTAGTCCATAGGTATGGAATGTCTTTGTGAAGGAGGCACGTGAGTGGGTGAGCAAGTTGGGCGAAGTTCTGAATAAACCGGCGGAAATACGAACACAGGCCCAGAAAACTTCGGAGGTCTTTCTCTGTCTTCGGTTGGCTGAAATCACGCCCTGCAGCAATCTTTTGAGGGTCAGGTCGTACACCATCTTTGTCCACAAGAAAACCGAGAACGAGAGTCTGGCGCGCACCGAAATGACACTTCTTCGAGTTTAAAACCAGTCCTGAGTTTTGTATGCGGTCCAGTACGGCACCAAGTCGCTGATTGTGCTCCTCGAGTGTTTTTCCAAAAATGATTACATCATCGAGATAGCACATGCAGATCTCCCATTTTAATCCGCGTAGCACTGTGTCCATAAACCTTTCAAGAGTTGCTGGCGCGTTGCATAAACCGAAAGGCACGACATTAAACACGAAGAGTCCGCCTGCAGTCGCAAATGCAGTTTTCTCCTTATCAGTCGGGTGCATCGGTATGTGCCGGTATCCCGATCGTAAGTCAACGGAGGAAACGTAGGAGGCCGCATAAAGGCAATCGATAGCATCGTCGATGCGTGGAAGAGGGTATACGTCCTTCGTGGCGGCGTTAAGTCTTCAATAATCGACGCAGAACTTTCTTAACTAGTATCACTGGAGCTGCCAAGGGACGGCAAGACTCCTGGACACCACCTTTCCATAGCATTTCTTGAACTTGCTCGTCTATTACGTTTCGTTCTGCAGGAGCGACGCGGTACGGCTTCTGGCGAATAGGCGTCGCTTGGATCGTGTTTATGCGGTGTTGCGTTCGTGAGTCATCGCAATCGAATACTGGCGCATAGCGCACGAGCACCTTTTGCAATTCTGTCCGCTCAGAAGAGGAGAGCAACTTGTTCGTCATCCGGGAGAATTCCAAAGGTATAGTCGCGATTTGTGCACTCGTGTCGGTGAAGCGTCAACGGTATCAATAGAGACAGTCGCCTCTGAGTCAAAGGTGGCCAGCTTGGGTCCAGTCGGCAGTAAAATTTGGTCCATATACGTGTTCACCGTCCACACGTGAGCACGACCATCTACACATTTTATAATGGATCGAGGAACCAGTATATTTTTCTTCACCATGGTAGGGGAGCGTAACGAATTTGGTTCGAGTCTTATTTAACGGGCCGAGGTGTTGCCTCAGGGCCGAAAGAAAGAAAGCCATCTGCAAATTAACAAACGCAAAAACTACACTTTATATAAACATCACATCATCTCACCCTACGGGCAACCATGGTGGGATGCAAAAGCATCGCGGGGCGTGCGCATCGAGTTTCCGTTTCGTTTCACTTGCCAACACAGCCCAATGAAAGTTAGAGTGAGAGAATGTATTGAGAAGAGAGGAGACGTTTGTACAGGGTTGTTGCGTCTTTATTTAGAGATCGTACGTGATTCCTAGCGTCGTGGCGTGCGTATCTTGAAGACTGTAGAAGGGACGTGACGGCGGCTGTACGAGTCGTGCCGTCGTCCCTGATCAGAAGGGCGAAGGCGGCGAGCCGAGCGACGGGGCTGCAACGACCAGCGTGGCTGGCTTTTGGAACAACACTGCGCGTGCCGAGCTTGCGCCCCGAGCACGCGCTGCGCTTCTTTATTTTTTTTTCTTCGACAGCCGGCTCTGAGGCACCGGCTGAGAGCGCCGACCAAAGCGCCCCGCGTTGCGGCGTCAGTGGGCGCTACAGGGCCCCCCGCCCAGACGGAACGGCGAATAAACAAGTTTTTCCAAGAGCAAGAAAGGTCCGTGGGCAGTCCAAGTAGCGAGTCCGTTGGAGGCGAATGGAACTGGCAAGTCCTTCCGGTGGACGAGGCTGCGAGTGGCGTTGCGGACGCACGGTACACAGAAGGCCGGCACGGAGAGGGTGAAGGCAGACGCCTCTGCAGCAGTTCACGCAGACCTGGCGGAACGAACGGGAACCGTGCGCAGTCATTGGTGGGCACAAGCCGCTAGCACGGTCGTCACGCGCTCGCAGATGCGTCAGCTCTGGTGGGTGTGGCTTAAGCACGCGCTTGTCAGGTCTTGCCCGACCCATCGTAGAGGTCGCAAGCTGCAAACATCAGCGCGCGACACTGCCCGAGTCAAGAGAAGAGGGTCCGGGACGCGCGGGCCGGAGTTTCGGTCTTGCCACGGTCAACGGCCTTGGATGTGAGTAGCGCTCGAGACGGGCAGGAAGGCGTAGTCAGAGGACGCTCGATGACGGCACCGGCGCAGGCTGACGAAGATCTCGTAGAGCCGGGGCAGCAGCTGCCGGGTCGTGTTGCTTGGCGAGCGCCAACGTGGCCATGACGCGAAGGACAGGATCAGGTGGTGGGTGCGAGACACCATCAAGACTCGCGTCGCGGGATGGTGGGGGCTGTCCATCTGACGTATCCTCGTCGCGCGCCGATTGTGCACAACCGTCAACCTCCGACTTGGCAGAGTAGTCGCTAGAAAGGCCCAGCGGCAAGTTGACCGAAGGAGAGGATGGGAGCGCTGGGCAGGGAAGAAGGTCGCTGCTGCTGCTGCGTCGCTCTCGCTGGCGGGTAGATTCCGTGGTGTAGCGACAGCTGACACGGTCGGAGGCAGCGGAGTCAGCACGGGGCAAGGCACATGCGCTGACTCTGAGGCTCGCTCAGCCGGCAGCGTGGACCAATCCGGCGAAGTGTAGGTAGGAGGCCGAATGGCATGAGCGACGTCGTTGGCGCCAGACCCAATGGCGTGCGGCACGGGAACCGGCGTAGGGTCAGTGATGGCACCACTGTCGCGTGTCATCGTTGGAGGCGAGCAAGGCGATGACGTGGCCGGTATCGCGGTCGTGTCGATACCCTTGGTAACGCCATGATGCGCGTACGCACACGAAAAAGACCCCTGGAGAGAGCCGGAGGCCGGGGACTGTGCGGTAGCGCATCGGGTGGTCGACGAGACTGTGTCGGGGCAAGTCGAGAGAGGAAGACTTGCCTGATGGTGGCTAAAGGGCGCAGGAGCAGAGGCGTCTGGTGCTGGCGGTGAGGGCGCTGGCAGAGATGACTCGCGCACCGCGCGGTCTACCTCTGGAAGAGGGTGGTAGACAGCACCGTAGAAGTCCAGGATGGACTGCCGCAGCTCGTCGTAGGGGCGCGGGCCAGGCGATGGAACGCCGAGGCGGAGCTTGAGATTAAGTGGCAGGGCGTGAAATAGCAGCTCGTACTTGAAATCCTGGAGCCAGATGGTATTCAGCTCCAGAGCAGCCTCGAATTGCGCGAACCAGACGCCGACGCAGCGGGACGAGAACGGCGGCAGAGGCGGGTCAAACTGTGGCTCCGGCCAGGTGGCCATGGCAGCGTGTCGCTCGGTGTAAGGCGCGTTCTCCCGGGTCACCAATGTAGGAGGGACGTGACGGCGGCTGTACGAGCCGTGCCGTCGTCCCTGGTCAGAAGGGCGAAGGCGGCGAGCCGAGCGACGGGGCTGCGACGACCAGCGTGGCTGGCTTTTAGAACGACACTGCGCGTGCCGAGCTTGCGCCTCGAGCACGCGCTGCGCGTCTTTTATTTTCTCCTTCTTTGACAGCCGGCGCCAAGGCACCAGCTGAGAGCGCCGAACGAAGCGCCCCGCGTTGCGGCGTCGGTGGGCGCTACAAGACGATCCCGAAGTTCGGGGTCCGCTTGCCGACGCTGACGTTTACGTTCGGCTTCCCGAGCATTCCTCTGCTCCGCGGCGGTAGGACTGCCGCTACAACTAGCGCCGATGTTGACGTTGTTCATGGCGTTTCGCACATCGTTGCACAGAAAGAGAGAATGACAGAAGCACAGCGGACGCGCGCTTTATACCGCATCGCGACACTTGCGCCGCCTACCGGCGTACCCTTAGAGAGAGAGGGAGAGAATTAGAGAGAGAGTTATATGCAATGATTTCCTGCGCTGCACCTGTGGCGGAGAGGGGGAGAGGGGAGGAGGAGAGCGCGCACCTACGTAGGAGAGGAGAATGAGGGAGAGTTGCGCATGCGCAGTATGGGTGCGGACGCCGCAGAACGGACACTGCCCCGAGCATAAGATGCTCTCGCATCTAAAAACAACATCAAACAATACAGAGCAGGGGCATGATATTAATTCATTGAACCTCAACCTGAGTTGGCTGATGTTATAGTAACCAACTTTAAGTGCAACCCTGTGCACGCATCAAACAGCGCGAGGTTCAACACAACGCTCTTAAGCAGAATGCAGTAGACACGAAGGCTATACAGTCCGGGTTCGGCTCACTGAAATCGTGAAAGAAAGTTCACCGGTGTTAAGTTCCTGCTGGAAATGGTCTGGATGACGAAGGTATAGGAGCGACACTCACAGACGCTCGAGGACGGCCGAGCCGTGCAGCTGTCAGGTCGTCGCAACGCCGCCCCGTCTCCGCAAACCAAGAGAGACGCCACAGGTCGCCGGGAAAACGCTTTGCGTCTGGGTGGAGGCCTCTGTGAGCCCGGGTCCAGGAGCCCGTCAAGCCCGTACCTCCGCACCCCAGCAGCCTTCCTCGAACGGTCCCTGCTTAAGTTGGGCCCGGTAGACACCAGGCCATCGGGGAAACATCGATGCGGTTGGGTGAAGGCCTTGTACGCTCGGGTCCTTCTGGCCCTACATGCGTAAATCTCCACACCCCAGTAGCCATTCTCGAACCAACGCCACTGACGTGTCCCTTCCGGACTTCCTCTTCTTCACATCTTTTTTTTTCTTGAGACGCTCGGCGCGTTCGCGCTAAAGCCGCGTGGCACGTCGTCGCCGTCGTCTTCATTGCACACAAAGCTCGCGCGGCGCCGTCAATTCGCAACTACTTGATGCTCTGTCGATGACAACTAAGCGCACATCATAACAGGGAGTATGGCTCAATTAAACCATGACAGTGATGTGGAGGGCCATGCATGGAAATCACTGGAACAAATGCCGCAGCTTGAGTTGGTGAAAGGATATCATGGGACACGGAAAATACTCCCTGCGTACACGTCAGATACTTCAGGTATTGGTGACATCGCGTGACTTCGAAGAGAAATTTCACCAGCCCCACAATCTAACAATGCACCACATTCACCAAGAAAGTCAATCCCAAAGATGATGATGTGAGTGATGTGTTCCAAAACCGTAAATTTAGTTGGAAAATTGTGTCCACCAACACTCACTAGAGCAGAGCAAACACCAACGGGCCGCAGGGT
Source organism: Dermacentor silvarum (assembly GCF_013339745.2). NCBI lineage: Eukaryota > Metazoa > Arthropoda > Arachnida > Ixodida > Ixodidae > Dermacentor > Dermacentor silvarum. Next base: position 89,135,971 of record NC_051158.1, read on the forward strand.
TTCACCCCAAACACCACGAAAAGTAGTCTTTGGGTCCCACGCGAACATTACCTTGTGTCCAAGACGATTTTTAAACAAAACACTCATCACTAAAACTGTAGCACCGGTATCCACTAAGGCATCAGTACTTAAACCATCAACACAGACACACTTTGTTTTTGAGCACGGCGACAGGTGGAGGACTACGTGATCGTTCCGCGACCTCACCTCCATCGGTCGCACCAGCTAATTTCCCATCAGGAGTGGTGGTGAAAGTGAGCGACGGCGAGGTGATGGCGAGCGGCGAAAGCCGGTCGGAGGTGGAGTAAGGCTGCAGTCGGAAGCTGGAGACTCACGCCGGGATACATGTTCACGCGGATGTCCTCGAAGATGCGCAGCGGTCTGCCGCCGCGTATTGTAGTGCACTCCAGATTGATACTCGGGGATGGCCGAAACGTGTCGCTGCCGTCTGCGACAATACCTGGCGATATGTCCACGGATTCTGCAGCTAAAGCAAATAGGTGGCTCGCGGTACACATGGTTGTCATAAAGTGGGGCCTGAGGCTGGTTGTATAGGGGTGAAAGGCGCTGGGGTGGTGCGGCCTGACGGCGTTCGAAGTTGCGCGAAGGATGCCGGAATTCCGTCGTGTCGACGCGGACACGTTCATCAAGCAAACGCCGATTTTCGCTGTTAGTTTGCAGCTGGCAAAGTACCGGCTGTTCAGGATAGCGTGCGTCAAGCGCGCATTGTTGGTACTCCCGTCCTGTGTCTCTTCCTCCACCTTGAGCTTGAAAGTGCGCCAGTTCTACCTTAACGAGTTGACGTAAAAACAAAGCGATGTCTTGGGAGGTGGAGATGTCCACACTTGCAACCGTGGTGACGTTGTCAAGTCTACCAAATTTTGGCAATGCTCGTCGCGTCTTCAGCGCCTCAAAAGCACGACAGTGACGACTTACGATCACACGACAGTGACGATCACAAGGCGTACGCAGGTCTTTCTTTGAGATAAGAAAATTGTAGACATCTTCAGCAATGCCCTTCAGAAGATGTCCAACCTTATCTTCATCCGACATGCCCGTGTTGACAATTCTGCACAGTTTCAATACTTCTTCAATGTAGGTTGTGCATGTTTCCCTGGGCAACTGTGCTCTTCGCGAAAGCGTATGTTCACCCTTCTTTCTTTTTGAAAGTGTGTCTCCGAAGCAGCACTTGATTTCTTCAATGAGCCTTTCCCATGTAGTCATCGTGCTCTCGTTGTTATCGAACCAGAGTAGTGCGGTTCCGGTAAGAAAGAAAACGACGTTATCAAGTCGCGCCGAAGAGTTCCACCCATTGTGGCCGCTTACCGTTTGATAATAATTGAGCCTGTCGTCGACATCCTCATCAGCGTTGCCGGAAAAGGTGCACAGTTCTTTTTGAGCAATCTAGCATATGCCTTACCTAGGGTGCTCACTATCATCTTGCATGCTTGTGTCATGGCTGCCGCCAGCTGGTTGCGGTTAGTTCATGCCCATGTCTTCAGGTGGTAGTCAGACCAAGCGCCGGATTCGTCGGAGGGTGCGTAGAAGAAGGTTGTCCAGAGCAATTACACCGCACCTCTCCCAAAGTTGTTACGGACGAGATGGGTTTATTTACAAGATGATCGAGGGGGCGTAGAGACGGGAGCGCAGGCAGTCAGGCATCTTTAAACACACGCGCAGTTCTTCAATCTCCTCTTCTTCGGCTCCACCGCGCAGCGTAACAATGTGTTATATTTATTTGTTATGGTATTAATTTTGATTGGAATGCATACTAGGATAACAGCACCGTTGAATTTCAGTTACTCGCTGGCAATCAATAATTTATGCTCTCTACTCAACACCGGGCATTTCAACATACTATTGCTTACAGTGAATAAGTGAAACTCCTTACAGTTTCAAATAAATTGACGGCAACGCAAGAAATGGCTGATATAAACACAAAATTCCATTCTGTATCAGTCGGGGATATTAGTAATTCATAAATGCGCGGATGCCTAACTGCTCGAGCGTTTTCTTTTTTTTTTTTTTTTTCTTGTCATCGCACCATCGAAATGCGGTCGCCGTGGCCTGGTTGGAAGTTGCGACCCAGAGCTCGGCACGCCATACCCACTAGGCTACCACGGCGGGCTCTGCCTGCGGTCTAAAGAGAGCAAACAAAAGCCATGACGTCGTCCTTACCACGGCCTCCTTCCGTCTTATGTGCTGCTGCTGCGGCGTCGGCGGCTGTCTTGCGTGCTGCTTCTGCGGCATCGGCTGCTGTCTTGTCTGCTGCAGCTTTTGCGTCGGCGGCTGTCTTGGCAGCGGCCTCAGCGGGGGTTTCTCTCTTACCTAGAAACCGGTTACACGTCACATGACGTAGAACGTACATCTGTCTGCGTACACCTCTCCTCGTCACACGTCTCGACAAACGCCAATTGAACATCGACCTCGTCCACGTGACATTATTGCGTCAACGTCTGAGAGTGTGCAGTTGCATGACATTATGTCAGCATTCCGGCATTGCGTGTGAGAGGTGTAGCACAAACATAAACATTACATGACTAAAAAAATTACTCCATGACCCGCTAAAGGGAACCATGTGTGGATGCGAAGCAGCGGGGAGATGGTTAGCTTGAACGGGAGATGGTTTCGCGGCAGCGGCCTGAGCGCTCATCGCGGCGCTGCACAGGAGAGAGAATGAGGCGCGTGCGCTCCGTCATTTTCATACCGCGGAACTACCGTGAGGCCCCCAGCGGAGTAGGCAGCTGTCGCACCACCTGTCGTGCGCGCTGCTCCGGATTCCTAGAGGAGAGAAAGGGGGGAGCGTAGAAGAGGAAAGAGAGGAGGAGGGGACGCGCATGCGCTGTGGGGGTGTGGCACGCGGGCGCCGCTCCGTAGAGGATTCCTAGAGGAGAGAAGGGGGGAGCGTAGGAGAGGAGAGAGAGGGGGAGGGGGCGCGCAATCGCTGTGGGGGTGTGGGACGCGGGAGGGACAGACAGAGCCGCCGGCAAGAAATGCTTCGCATTTAATAACCCGCCCCGGTGGCTTAGCGGCTGTGGCACTGATCTCCTGATAAAATCCCGGCATTGGCGGTCGCTTTCTGATAGGGGCGAAATGCGAACACGCGCGCGGGCCGTGAATTGGGGCCACATGAAACATCCCCTCAGGTGAGACAAATTTCCAGAGTCGCACACTACGGCGGGCCTTTTAGTCGGAGACTGCTTTTGGCATGTAAAACCTCTGTATATAGGTATATGTTTAAGCATGATCGGAATTTTGACCTGTGTGGTGCATAAACATAAGCATCTGGCCCCCCACGAGAATGACATCCCCGAAACAAGGAAACAGCACATCACCAGATGCAAGTTCAGTGTTTTGTCCGTAGCGGTAAAGAAATGTGATACTACAGCATCACACGAACATAATCTTTTTGAATGCAAATTTGTTGAGACTGCTCAAATAACTAATTGCTTTGCCCCAATCGAGACAACAAACTCTCGTGTAGGCGGCTTAAATCTGAGGCATTCTTCTTGAATGACTGGACGTTATTGAGCGGAGGTCATGTGCACCCTGCGCTCGCTCAGGAATGGCGCTATGTGCAGTAACCACGGCTATCCTGTAGCCGAATTACAGGGAACAGTTCTCACTTGTATCGATCTTTCTCTCTTGAGGCACCAGTAAGTGCTCATATTCCTCACATGCGAAGCGAAAAGAATATTTGTCAATTTCAAACAGTAAATTCTCGAACCAAATACAAGTCAAGTACACTGACTATTACACTCCTATCGTAAATTCCGAATAATTGCACACTGTTCCAGGAGTAATAAGACTAGCACCACTTTAGAGATCTCAGTCCTTAAAGAGAGAAAATAAGTTATGAAAGGCAAATAATTTAACCAGATTAACTGTCCAGTTGGCTACTCTGCTCAGGGGGGAAGGACAAATGGCAGAAAAGGAACGCAACTGACAACGACTACAGTTTTTTGTTCAGTCCATGGTGGTTTTACAAAACACACTAGTACTTTCAGAGCAACTCGGGCCGATGTCAGCTGGGACCAAGATACAAGAATTATCTTTTCCGCAACAGGACCGTTGTCAAGCTTGTCGAGCCTGTACAGAACGCTTTTCTTGGACCACTGAAACGAGTACAATCACAGAGACGGTACGCAGTTATTTCTTCGCGCTCACAAAGTTCACATTCGTGACTTTTGGCCGCTGCAGAAGGAGTAGGCATTGTTGAATTCTACTCCAAGCCATAAATGACATTACGTCCTTAAAATGTGCTGCCTCATACATCGGCGTTCCCGTTGACCATTTCTCAGAAGCCACCCTCTACCAATTGGGGCGATATTAATTGCAACGGCAATGTACCTTTTAGCAGATTTCGGGGACGCATATGTCAAGCGTGGTGCTAGCCTTAGGACTTTTCCTACGCAGTTTCGCAATTTCGATAAGCGAGCTACGCGAATCATTACAACTGGATACCTAGACATAACGATTTCTTATGCACGTATAATTCCAGCTTCTTCCAAAATCCACCTAAACAGGCGGAACAACACTTTCTCCCGTAGGCGATTTCAAAATCGCATTTGAACAGAAATATAATGCGTGGTAGCACCAAGTTCGTGATTAGACGAAGCTCTCTGTAAAATAAAGAAAGGGTCTTTTGGGCACAACATTCACGCAGAAAAATGTAGAAATTTAGTGACGCGGCGATGTGAAATGAACGCTGAAATATTTTGACCCTCCTGAAGCAGTAAAGTTGCAGCAGTGAAGTTGCAGAAAAATTACAGAGGTTAGGCTACCTATCAAGGACTGTACTTGATTGTCATGTTCATCAGGAGCTATAGAAGAAAAATGAACAAAGTCCCAACTGCAGTAATGACTAATAAAGCGGAGTCTTGGAACGACGAAAAACTGAGCGAGTGAATAAATGCCGATCTGCGGGCAAGTGAATGATCGGGCATCAAGCAGCCTCTTTACAATTATACATACGGCCTTTTTATAAATTTCTAATTGCATCAAGAGCAACGACCTTGATGGTCCAAATAAATGTTATTTTTTTCTCTCTCTCTAATGGCAACTTGAGTAAAACGCTTTCAGAGTGCATAGCAGCCAGCATGTCTTTCGCTCATAGATGTCTTTCACGTTTGCGTTCATTCCTCTCACCCAATCTTACTTCTTGGTTATGTTTCGCTTAAGCTTCACCTGTACATGGTGTTCAACGCTTGAAGACCCAGTTAACTGTCCAAAGTGTGCCGCTCCAACTTCTACAGTAGGCATTCATCACCTGTTAATGGTGTTCCCAGGAATGCTGGATGCTCGGGAGAAAGATTCTCAGAGATTCCAAGCTAAGAACAAGTCAAACAGTCTGATAAACGCGTTGGCTCGTGGACGACAAGTTGGCTAAGCCACGATTGCAATTTAAGCATGTGAAGGGCATTCATGCTTTTATTTAAACAAGCATCTGTGCCGTAGGGTTAAGATTCTGAGAAATAAAAACGTCTAAGATTATCTAACTAATCGAAGAAAAAGTTTCAATGCAGGCATAAACGGAACCAGAAAACTCACCGGTATGTTTTGCAGCTGTGGTGACAAGCCAGACAAAAAAAGCCGAAGATGGCAACTAACTGCAAGAAGTTCATGTCTGGACGCGGAGCTGCTTCCTTGTCTATCCTTGTATATACGAACGGGACTGGTACCACTATCGCCCGATGAATACGACCCTGTTTCAGTGAACTCATGCACCAAATATGTGGTCTCCTTGCACTCACTCGCTTGCCTATACCTTTTACGGAACTAGACACCTCGGATACACCGCGGACGCGGTGAATGCTGCCTACAAAGCTGTCGTCCGTTGACGTCACCTATGACTATGAGGAAGGCGCAATGAGGAAGGAGCGAGCTCAATGCCTCCTTTTATATTCATCACAGCCATGTTTATTTTCATCTGCGCCGCTGGTTAATGCGTCTGGCAATGTACAGCATCATAAAACCAGCGAGTCTACATGGCGCCAGCGCCTGTACAGTTGTGGGCGGGGCCAGACTCGCGGTAGCCATCAGCGATCAGACAATTCTCGTGCGACGCACTGGATGGAACTTGTTTTTCATGAAAAACAAGTTTTCATGAAAAACAAGTAGCAATTTTTTTATAACCTCGCGGAAACCTCATGCACACGGCGTGTCATCTGCCGTGTATAGCGGCGAGGGGCATCGGGGTCGGCGAATGTATGCGCGGATGTGCAGTGTTATTTCCACTTCAAATGTATTCTAAGAATAGTCGACAGGTGGGCGAGCTGATACTGATTCATCTTTTTGAACAGACGTTGCGGTGGGACAGGACACGAGGAAACAAGTGAGACAGTTGAGCGCCGACTAACTGATTTATTGAAAGCACGTTATCCCACCCAAACTAGTCTCCAGCCTAGGTGACGTGTCTCCATCCACGTTATCAGCGTAGCATGCAAAAACCTTCAGGTAAACTTTTAAAAAACCAGCCTATACGTGGAAGGCCACGTGAGTCAACGGTAGTATGTGGAACATAGGTACAGCTGGCAGCGAAAAAAAACTAGCACAAGCGACCGATCACCCGACCCAATAAATTGCGACACGTGACGCTGTTGTTCCCCAGCACGCCGAAAACGACAGTGAATCATGCGGCACTTTTCATACCAGTGTGCCTGGGAACAAGAGCGCCGCCTGCCGCAATTTATCTGATCCGGTGATCGGCCGCTTGTGCTAATATTTTTCCGTTGGAGCTGTACGTATATTCGATGTCATATAGATTCATGTCAGATGTATTCTGCTGTTGTGTTCGCTTCAGCAGTGGTCCTCACTGCTACAATACTTCGAACGCGCCGCGCGGTCGACCCTCCTGCGATATTGACATGTGTACTTATTTATCCTCTTCTCGGGGATTGCATTTCAGCCACTAATAACTTGAAGTTATCACTCAGCGCAAGACGCGCCTGCATGATTGGAACATACTCGAATGTTATCGATGGTTCTTTTTTTTTTCTTCGAATGGTTTACCTTAGGCATAATACAAGGCATGTCAAAAATACACGAACATATTTGACTGAATTCAACGTTCCACGTTCCATGAATTCCACGTTCAAGATCGGTTGGGCGGCCAGGCCGAACGCTTGTTGCCCGGAGCTGGCGGAGGCGGCTTAGGTTATGGTCTGGGCTCGTTCATAATAATTGTGTCACTGTCAAATTTTGAATTGTACGGTCACAAAATGGGCTAGATGTATCGTAGAGACCGTGGTACTGTTGTGGCCAGAGAGCGGTCACAGACGGGGTGACCGCGACCCCGACACGCAGCTTCCGTAACGTAACCTCCTCTTGGCAGGTTAATCTACCAGGGAGATCTGACCCACACGGAGGTATAAGAGCTCGTGTGGTACGTCGGAGGTTTTCGTTTTCCTGGAGCAGTTGTCCGCAGGCGTCTTCAGGAAAATGCGGAAGTGGGTACGTCATGTTCTCTAGGTGGGTTACCAAACCTACTTCAAGTAGACCCGGCATGGCTGCTCGAGGCACCCACTGGACGCGTATCACAATATTCGTAGTGGCAACAAGACGGTGAATGCTATCTGACAGTAGAGATGACTGGGATACCCTGTGTATGTCGTGGATGGCTTGAGTAGAGTCCGTGCTAATGATGAGCTGAGAATATCGAACAGCTTGAACAAAAGGGAGCAACGCGGCCATGCCGTCTCGTATGGCGGCAAGCTCGGCGAGATAGGCCGGCGGTGCAGAATCGGCAATATACGAGCACGTCTGGCCTGCCTCTGGTATCAATGAGCCCACGAGAGCTGTGTGAATCGTGGTGCCATTAACATTGGCATCAGTGTATGCTACCAGAGTCGGATCGTCTTGATTATCATCGGTGTGACGAAGTCGGGAAACTTGAGCGTTCGCCTGGCGAGGAACCGGGCTATGCACACAACCAGGAGGCTTATTGTCGCCCTGTTCCACGGAGCTACATCGGGTGTCGTAGAAGCTGGATTGTGTATTTCATGTCCCAAGTAGCGGGCCAGTGCAGCAGCTGAGCAAAACTTCGATCGCTTAAGGGCGTGCGCGCATCGACGTTGGTGCGCCAGTTTGCCGAGAGTGTTGAGATGGGACCCGGCCTGTAGGGTTGGCAGCGGAGTGAGACGTGGTAGTCCCGTTATGGCCCGCATAGCTTTGTGATTATTGGTCTTAAGGCGAGCCAATTCTGTCTTCGTGAAGTATGGAAACTGGACTCTGTAGACGAGTCGTGTTTGTAGTACGGAACGGACAAGACGGCGAGCCATGTAGGTGCGCGCTCCACCAGATTTCTTTGCAATACGACGTGTCAACTGTATCGTTTCCGCGGCCTGTTGCTTTGCCTTCTTGACCCATATTCCCGCAGATCCGGAAGCATCCGGAAGGCCGAGTACACGGATAGTTGAAGCCTGGTGTAGTGGCTGCTGATCCAGATTTAACTGAAGAGGCCGGAGTGCCAGTAGACCGCGCCCATACTTGTTCGCTACTGACATGTACGTTGTCGATTCCTTGGAAATTTCCAGCCCTATCAGAGCACACCAGTTGTTTGTTACGTTCAGAGCCTCTTGAAGCGCTTGTTCTTGGCGGCAGATTTCAGGATAAACTGATCAAACGGTGATGTCATCTGCATATATTATGCATTGCGCGTTACGTGTCGTTGCTAGCTTCCAAGCTAGAGGAAGGGCAACGATGTTTAAAAGGACCGGTGCGAGCGCACATCAATGTGGGACACCCCGATGTGTGACGAACTCACCTGCTGCGTGGCCAGCCAGGCGAATGGAGAAGCTACGAGCGTGCAGGAAGATTTGGACTAATGAGCAGACACGGCTAGGGAACTGAAGCCAATGGAGAATTCCAACAATTACTTCGTGACTCACATGGTCATGCGCTTTGCGAATGTCCATTGCCAGAATGGTGCGAATTCTTCGGGAGTGGCCTCCAATGAGAACCATAGAAGAAAGGTATGCAAGGCCATCGTCAGTGCGATATGGCCAGGATATTACCAGGAGTATCGCTCGAGCCACCATAATGTAATATGTGTCGCGAGCATGCGCTCCATCAGCTTGTCAAACATTGTGGTTAGTGCTAATTGGGCGCATATAAGTGATATTGTCCTGGGGCTTACCGGGTTTGGGAATAGGGGCCGTTTCTGCATGACGCCAAGAATCAGCAATAGCTCCATCTAGCCCAAGCTCCGTTTATGGCCCAGTACCAGCACATCGCGAACCTTGCCTTCCGTGTTTTTATAAAGTTCATACGGTATGCTTTACCCGGCTTCGACAGGTCTATCGCCGCTAAAACTTTCGCCATAGTGAAGGCAGCTTCTATACCCTCGATGTCGGCGAGCGTAGGTGGCGTGCCTGCGTCCATGGGAAGGTTTTTTTGAACAACGAAAGGAGGCGGTGCTGTGCCCAAAGCAGGAAAAAGGTGTAGGCGACCGTTTCCGTAAATAATGCTCGTGTCTGGCCAGATGCTAACAGCGCGCAGGTTGTGGGTTCTGGAAGGCGCCGACCACGTTCTATTACATGGAAGATGTGCGAAATAGATGCATTGGACGACGAAGGGCCAAGGGAAGAGCGCCAGTCTATCCAGCGGCCACGTTATAAGCGGTGTTCATAGCGCCGAGCTACTGCAGTAAGGCGTTGGGCCTCCAACTGAAGGGGATTTAATGATGGGTCACGTTCTGATGCAAGTTCTGCTTGGCGGCGCGACGCCCAGAGACGCAGAAGTTGCAAATCCGGAGCGGTTCGCGATTCATGAACCGACGACGTATGGGTTGCCTTAACTAGTGCCGCACTGCGACAATGGGACGGGTATTGCATGGAGCTGGATACAGTGTTTTCTGATACCACCCTATATCGATCCCAGTCCGCAACTCGACACAGCCGGCGAAGGTGGCCTGTCCCGCCCGAAGATAAGCCAAGCTGAACCGGATAGTGGTCACTATACCCCAGCAGTCGGGTTCACATGACCACGAGACAGTCGTCCTTCCCAGCCACCAAGAGAGGTCCGGTGAGTGTAGCGGCGCGCGAGGGTAGTCAAGCCTAGTCACACTGACGAGTAGGCACTGACACATTATTAAGCTGCGTGAATTTGCCGTCCATAAATGTGTCCAGCGCACACGTACCACACGCACTGGAAATGGCGTAACCCCATTTGGTGTGGGGCACGTTAAAATCCCCTGCTACCATAATGGGGCAACCAGGATGTTTCTGTCGTAGGTGCGCCAACCAGCCGAGACATAACCGAGCCGCACGACCACTGTAGGGGCGTGCATAGTGCGAAATTATGATAACGTCCGTGCACGGCCACGACTTCTCGCCATAAAGTGCACCACCGTGAAAGATCAACACAGGTCTCATAAAGGGTGGATCGTACATCAGCTGCAGCCTTTCCTGGAGGGACATCAGGCGTAGCACTCCTACGGTCCTGCATTCAAGGTGATGAGTATGCCTCAAATCCTGAAATCGGTGACAGGCCGTTAGTTTCTTGAAGCAGTAGAAACCAAACACGCAGCCTCCCATATATGAGACGCTGGCGCAGCTCTCCGACCTTCCCGGCGATGCCGCGGCAATTCAACTGTAAAATGCCTTCTGGCGCACTTGAAACCATCAGAGGTAATATGTTGGCCACTAGAACCAAGGTGAGATGCTGGAGCTGTTGAGCCACGAAACGCAAGAGTTCTTGGGGTGAAAGAGACTTTGACATAGATGCTGGGTTAACCACATGAGCAGGATTGGACGTCGACGACGAGTGCGATGACCGCGCTCCGTCATGACGACGATGGAGCAGTGTATGGCGTTCCTTGAAACGCTGGTTTTCCTTTTTGAGAGTGGCCAGGCGAGCTTCGATCTCGAATTCTTCATTCGCCAAGAGAAACGGCGGGTCTTTCATCGATTGTGATGCCCGGTGCCGTTGTGGTCGCGAAGTGGACACCCTAACAGCTGCGCCATATGTAGGTTTGGTCGCATCACTTGTCACTGTACTTGTTGTCACCTGGCTAGAGTCTTCTTCTAGCGATGCCAGAACGGCGTAAAGGTCGTACATAGGGACTTGTTTCATCGATGGACCTTGAGGGGCGCTTGACTGCTGGCAATAGCGGCGTTGTTGAGCTTTCTTAGTAGCTTTCAACTTAGTAGGGCATGTCGTGGAGGTGATGTCATGATCGTTTGTTTGGCATAGGCCGCATCGAAAGGATGCTGATGGGTCAAGCTCCATGGTGTCGTCCTTAGGTGGAAATGACCACGATGACCTCATATGCCCCTGTGTAAAGCATGAGTAGCAGTACACAACGCAGGGTTTGAACGGGTGCAGGCGCAGTACGCAGCCGTAGTACAGAATACATTCCGGTGGGGAATTAGTACCTTGAAGCGTGATTAGGCACGTATGACCACTACCTAGGTAGCGAGCAGCCCCGACCTTGTGCGTGGGACACGATAGTTCTTGCAGGAGCTTTTCAGGTTCTTCGTCATGGTCAACGCCATTAACCACATAGCGCCTTAAATCAGTACCACTGGCGAGGTACGCCTGGACTGGAAGGACACATTTATTTTACACTTGGATCTGTTGCAGTTCTGCTGGTTTATAAACTAGTGTCATAGCAGGCACATATACTGAGATGGCATTGGTAGGTTTGTGTAGTGCGAAACCTTGAAATCTGGACGTCTCGAGGCAGGCATCCAGAGCCGCTTGAATGGTACGGTTAGGCAAAGTGGACATGTCGGTATATAGCACGAGGCTTGAGAACTATTTTGTACCACGATATCATTGGTGGCACCGGAGGCGTATGTGTCCGTCGAGGGGGTAGGTCTTGTGGTGAGCGAAATCGTTTTGGCGCCACTGGAGCTGCGTTTCCATCCGCTGGAAGGCTATATAGGTTGCGTCCTTCTCTTGGCCGAGGTCTGCGCCGTGACTGCAGGGCTGCCATGCTCCGTGCTGGTGGTATCCATCCTCAGGTTACTTTCTCCGCACGATGCACTCGTCCCCGATATGGAGACGCTCCTGGCAAGAATGCAGTTGCATCGGTAACGTTGCGGACCTTCAACAAAGTGGACAACAGCTTCAATGCTCCGTGCCAAGGTGGCGAGTGCCGCGGGTGCACCCGCACTCGCGAAGCCGCACAAGAACTCGGGCTGGACGCCGCAGCAGGAGGGTGTAGATGCCGACGAACCCTGTAAATAGGCGCCAGTAGTGATTATGAACGGCCAAAGCAGCCCATAAAATCAGCTCTCCAGTAGCGGAGAAAAAACCAACAAACGGGGCGAAAATGTGAAGCTACCGATCGATGGTTCTATCCGTTGTCTGTTGTCACCGAAGCTTGAGTAATCTGATTGTATGCCCAACTGAAATTGTGCAGTACTTTCTGGAAGACACACGGGAGCCAGCGATAACTCTGGAACTTTCGATGACTCATGTATAAAAACCGTCGCGCTTGACCGACGTATAAGATTTTGACGAACGCCGACCATGTTCGCCGCTATCGCCGTGCTTTGAGGGTAACTTGCTTTTGTGGGCACAAGTTCGCCCAATAAGAGTAGTTTCGTCCATTCACAGTTTCGATACTGTGTTCCTGACCGTCACTACCACGTGACAATACAGCCTCGTCGGCGGTTGCAACAGCTCATTGTAATTTGCTGTCACGTAAAGGTACCTCCGGCACCCTGCACACCACAGTCTGCACCCGAGCGGACATTTCCAGCGAGTCGCCTACACCATTCCCCAAACGCTGGGCTAGTATCTGTCTCTTTGTCAGTTTACCGCGTCATTCAGCCCTCTCCCCACCCCGTTACTATCACAAGGTTGCGTCCCTGTGCGTTATCCTGCGAGCTTTTCTCTAGCTCGTTCCATGACAGAGCCAGTGTCTGCCCTGGAAAGGTCCCTACCACCACTCTCTTGTCGCCTTTCACCATCTCCACAGTCGCCTCTGAGCACCTAGTCAGGTTTTATGCACCGGAGATTATCACTCGTTCACTCTCTCCTACTGACAAGGTCTCTTCTTGCCTCTCCTGGACCTCCTTTACCGCGGTACTCGGATTTGAAACGGGGCATTGATCCCATCGCTGATCCTTTCCCTTTGTGGTATAGCTTCAAGGTAGGTGTGCCTCTGTCCCGCTGGAGAAACTGCACGTTCCGAGCGTTCCACGCAATCCACGCGGTTTTTTGGCTCTCCCGGTCCTGTACCGCCGGGAGATGGCGCGTTCACTCGGCATCACTGGTGTGTCTACCATTTTCGCTCATGATGGCGGCCTCTGTTCAGTTTTTCCTCGGCTGCTCAAACTCTGTACCGCCTTCCATGCATCCCGCTCCATGCTGAGCTCATTTTTTAGCTCTTTGACCTGCTTCACTAGCTCACCCTGGACATCCTCCATTTCCTTTAGTCTCGAGTCGACGGCACAGTGCCTGCATGTCGACTCGATTTCATCACGTACCACCACACGGACGAAGGACGATCCGGGAATATGTTTGCCGTCTACGATGTATTCATGCTAAGATGTCATCACAGACTGCAATGGCTGTGCTTCAGAATATGTACGAATAATTTCGATTTTTGAGGATTGTATTTGGTGTGCTTCGAATATGTACTTTTGACAGCGGACGATGCATTCGCGGCAAGTAAAACTGCCATGTGGAAGGATGGGCAAGAAGCGTCTGTCCTAAGTAATTAAGGGACGCAAAGCAAATGCGCTAGCCATAGATCGTGATGTGCGTAAAGTGTGCTGCCGATCATCGCAAGTGGTTCCTCGCAGTGGTGTGACAATGCACAGATTTATTTTCAGAAAAGCCGGCAGAAGTATAGGTATATATAAAGCGGGGGACCGCCCTCACAGTCGAACGTGCGGAGTTCACAATGAACTCCTTTCAATGCAAGAGCACAATATTCAGACGAAGTGATTTGGCAAGGGCATCGCGATGGTACAACACCGCGATTGGATCCGTTGGCCGGATCACCACGGCGCGCGCACGTCCGACGAGCCCGGCGAGGTCGAGGTTGTGCGCAGAAGGCGAGAAATGCAATTAAGAGAGCAGAATCTACCCCGACAAGATGGCGGAGTAACGCCAACTTTCGACGTCACTGAGCTTCACGAAACGTAACGCCAGGGTCTCTGTTTTTTCTTCCGCCATGACCTTGAGGGTATAGAGTTAGTATACTAACTCTAGAGGAAAACCTGGGCAAGAAAGGCGGTAAGTGTAAAGACGCCGCCATATTGCGACGACTCATTTTTGTAGCGCTAAGAACACTCAAAATATTTTGCGAAGAAAAGCGTTTACACCAAGCAGCTACGCATGGAAAGCGATTAAAAGTCATTCCGTACATTTTTCAGAAAGATCGGATGGCTATTTATAAACTTGGGATGTATATTTTACGGCGCCTGAAAGGCTCCGTTTGCAGGCGTCTTAACTAGACGGCGCCAACATCCTAAGGGAGGCTTGCGATAGCGTTAATTGCCCGTCTCGTCTGAAACGCATCTCGTCGTCGGCGCCTGCGCGCCTGCACAGGGTAGCCACATGCCGCCGCCCTCACGGTTGCCTATTTCAATGCATGGGCGCTATGGGGAGCTTTTCCTATACAGGTGTTTCAAAATGCAATGATTGTACACTTTTCTTTTCAACGACAGTGGTAAGCTCCCAGTCAGGATTCGGCAATGCGTGCCTGCTATGGCAAAGAAGTCAGACACGGCTTTGGACGACAAGAATGACGCTGACAGGAAGACGCAACAGCGTAGGCTTAGCCAGTGACAAAAGGAACAGCGTCTAGCCCGAGCCCCACTTGCGTAGCGCTGGCGATCCGGCTGCGAAACTCTGCACGGCCCACTTCTTCCTTACATCTTCCCCCCTCGCTGAGGCGAAGCCACTCAGGAGGCCTGAGGCGTCATGAGGTCGATGGGATCATGGTACGGCTTGAGGCAAGCGAAGGGCAGTTTCGCGGCCTCGGCGACGCAGGTCCGTAGGGGGGGGGCATTAGAGGTGCGATGACGTAGTTCACCGGAGAAGTTTGCTGTGGGACCCAGTAGGGTCTATGGTATCTGGAGACAAACTTGGTGGAGACACCTGGTGTCGAAGTAGGAGGCACCCACAACCAAACGAGAGCGCCAGGCGAAAACTGGTGGTGGGTGCGGCTGCTGCCATGAAGAAATTGCTGTAGTGCTTGTTCTTGCGTTGTAAGTGAGCGTGATAGTTGCCGACATTCTTCTGCATACAGGGTGGCTTCGGAAACCGGTGTACCTTCGGATAAGTCGGGACGGTGAGGAAGAATCGTGTCAATGGAAGATGACGGTTCTCGGCCATATAGTAGAAAGAAGGGAGAAAAAAGGCCAAAGCTTGTTATAGGCCGCGCAAAGGTCAAGACACAGCGAAGCTGTCCGATTGATTGCGTCTCTTGGTTGTAGCTAGCTTATCTCTCACTCTTTCTTTCTCTCGCTTTCTTTCTTTCTCTCTTTCTTTATCTATCTGCTTCTTTCTCTATCCTTCTTTCTCTCTCTCTCTCGCTCTCATTTTGTCTTTCTCTCTCCCAAAGGAAGGTGTGTTGCAATCGTCAGTACCATGGAACCATATGGTTCCGATAAATGCACGTTCTGCAAGCGTGGCTGTGGCTGTTTAACGCAGTGGTTAGGACACTCGCCTTGGGTTAGAATCCTCCCTTGCCGAAACGTTCAATTTGTTTTATTTATTTCTCTTGGGCGGCGAGCGGCGAAGTGCCAGGATGACGTCACGGCGCATGCGCTGTAGCGGGCAGCTGGCAGGAGCACAGCGCAGCCGTGTCTGTGTGGCGTCGCCTGGTTGCCATCGCTACGGCGCGGAAGTTTCGTGCCACACGCACAAATTACGGCTGGCGTAAACTGCGGAAGAAGACGATGACACTCAAGCCAATGCTGATGATGATAATTTCTTGGCACACGCACAAATTATGGCTGGCCTAAACTGCGGAGGAAGAAGACGACGCTCGAGCCAATGCTGGTGATGATAATTTCGTGGCACACGCACAAATTACGACTGGTTTAAACACCCTCGCTGTTAAAAAAACCCGTCGTTGCCTGGTTGCCGTATTGTAAGTGTACGTGATATAGGGAAGGATGATGTCCCAGTTGGTGCGGTTGGAGGCAACGTACATCGAAAGCATGTCCCCAAGAGTTCGATTAAAGCGCTCTGTCAAGCCCTTTGTTTGCGGTTGATATGCGGTGGAACAGCGATGAATAACGCGGCATTCAGTGAGACGCTCTTGAATGATATCGGCGAAAAATACCCGGCCTCGGTCGCTCAGGAGTTCGCGGGGAACGCCGTGATGCAGAACGAAGCGTTGAGGCAGGAAGGAGGCAACGTCACGAGCTGTCGCGGCTGGCAGAGCGGCCGTATTTGCATACATCGTGAGGTGGTCTATAGCCCCAATGCCCCAGCGATTTCCAGAAGCTGTGTATGGCAGACGCCCGTATAGGTCTATCCCAACCCGGTCAAAGGGTCACGAAGGGCACGGCAAAGGTTGCATTGGTCCAGAAGAGCGGCAAGGATCATGCTTACGGTGTTAATATTCTGTGCAAGAGCGAATGTACTTTTGCACAAAGGTGTAAATACCGCGCCAATAAAATCTATGACCTAGTCTGGTGTAGGTCTTGCAGAGACCAGCGCGCGCGCAATGGGGATGGGCGTTGAAACCAGTGCATACATCAGTGTGGAGCTGCCGGGGTATTACCAGTATTACTAGCAGTCATTTCCGGCCATCAGAACTTTAATTACGGTGATAAACGATTACGTCGGGGATGGCGAAGTGCGAAGCTTATCGGCGTAGCGCTCGGGATGGTCGGCGTGCAGGCGAATCAGAGAGGTTATCTATCAAAGATGAAATCCAGGATTCCTTGCGCTGCTCCAAAGCCATGTCGATAGATGCTAATGGGGGAAGTGCGTCGTCTAGGACGGAGACACTGACAATGTCGGCGTGGAGAGGCGAGCGCAGAAGAGCATCGGCATCGGCGTGCTTCTTCACTGAGCGGTAGACAACCCGGATGTCATACTCTTGGAGCCTCAGTGCCCACGGGGCTAGGCGGCCGCAGTGAGGACGAGAACCAGCAAAGTGCGTGGCGATGAGTAACGCCATCGAAGGACCGGCCGTACAGGTATGGGCGAAATTTTGTTATCGCCAAGATGATCGTTAGACAGTCTTTTTCCGTGACTCAATAATTCGCTTTACCTTCTGTGAGAGTGCGGCTCGCGCAAGCAACATATTCTTAGTAGCCGGGCTTTCGTTGGGCAAGCACAGCGCCAACACCAACATTGCTAGCATCCATATCAATTTCCATGGAAGCAGTTGGATCGAAATGGCTCAGTATCGGTGGTGTTGTGAGCAGGCGACGTAGCATCGCAAAGGCATCGTCGCAAGCCGGGAACCACGCGGAAATATTGCGGTCTCCCCGATGAAGCTCGGTCAGTGTTGCCATAATCAAAGCAAAATTTTGGATGAAGTGGCGGAAGTACGAGCATAGGCGAATGAAACTGCGCAAGTATTTTAGAGACGTGGGCCTCCGGAATTCTTTAACAGCACGTAGCTTAGCGGCATCAGGGATAACGCCGTCCTTCGACTCTACATGTCCAAGAATGGTCAGCTTGCGTGCCCCAACGTGACATTCTTTTGAAGTTTACTTGGAGGCCAGCGTCCGTGAGACAGCGTAAAACCTGCTCCAAGCGATGAAGGTGAGTAGGAAAATCTGATGCAAACACTACTACATCATCCAAATAACACAAGCACGTGTTCCATTTGAGGCCTCGAAGAATAGTATCCATTATCCGCTCAAAAGTGGCGGGTGCGTTGCAAAGGCCGAATGGCATCACACGAAATTCGTATAAGCCATCTGGTGTGATGAAAGCAGTTTTAGGCTTATCGTCTTCAGCCATAGCCACTTGCCAATAACCACAGTATAGATCTAGGGAGCAAAACAACTCTGCACCTTGTAAGCAGTCTAGGGCGTCGTCGATCCGCGGTAATGGGTAAATAATATTTCGGGTGGTCTTGTTTAGGCGACGGTAATCCACGCACAAGTGGATCGAACCATCCTTCTTTTTAACTAAAACAACTGGCGATGCACATGGACTGTCGGACGGTTCAATGACGCCATGCTTTAGCATTTCACCCACTTGCTCATCAATGACGCGGTGATCTGTTGACGATAGGCGGTATGGTCACTGTCGTAGCAGTGAGTAACCACCGGTGTCAATCCAGTGACACACAGTCGTCGTTCGGCTCAGAGAAGTGCTATGGCTCTCAAAAGCAGGGCGAAATTTGTCGAGGAGAAGGTCATGGCGTAACTTGGTCTTTAAGGCGTTGTTGGTGACGTCGCTGAAAATGTTCAGGCGATGTGGCAGTTACGGGACTACAGTAGAGGGTGCTGACCTGTGATGATCCAACAGGAAGTTCCAACGTGGTAAGGGTGACAGTGCCCAGAGATTCACCGTGAAGCAACGTAATCGGAAATGGGTAATGGTTGTATACATGAAGGAGAGTCGCACCAGCTTGAAGGCCAAGCCAGCGCGGTTGGGAGTGGGGAGAGGTGGTGATGAACGAAATCAGTGGAAGCTGTGAAGAGTACGGTCGAGTCGGAGGCAACGGCACAGGATACAGGTACCAAAACTGATGTGTGTGGAGTTATCTGTATGTCGTAAGTCAGGGACAACTTGGTGCAGGAAGCGAAACGTCGTCAGATATGTCATTTCCAAGCGATGAGAAGGTGACTTCTTCACGGGAGCAATCAATGACAGCTTGATGACGGCAAACAAAATCCCAACCTAAAATAATATCGTGGGAACAGTGGGGAAGAATGATCAACTTGACTATGTAGAGCACTCCTTGAATTTTAAGTCTGGCGGTACACGCAGCCACCGGCTGGATGTGCTGTGCTATGGCCGGACGGAGTAATGAACCGAAGAAAGGCGTCGTGACTTTTCGTATTGTGCGACATAGTTTTTGGCAATTACATATGTGGCGGCCCCTATGTCAATGAGGGCAAGCACAGAGACACCTTCAACTGCGACATCAATAACGTTTGACTGTTAAATAAGAGAGCTTGAGCGTTGCGACGACGAAGACACCGTTCTTGCCTCGGGAACTGAGCTACTTATTTTTCCGTGTCAGCGGTCGAGGGACGTCCACGCATCCGGGAGAATGAGCGACGACGTAGAGAAGGAGAACGGCGGTTAGAAACTGGCCGAACGCTTGTGCGGGGAGGGGGTAAATCGCGGTCTTAAGCGTAAGACAATGGATGGTCGTACGTAGCTGTGCGCGAGTCGTCACGTGGATGAAGTGGACGGTGGTGGGACATGCGTGCAACGTGTGCAGGAATACCACACGAATAGCAGATAGGCCGATTGCCCGCTGTGCGCCAGGGATTAATTACTTGATGGACTGGCGGTCATGGCGCCGTTGAGGTAAAAACATGGTCAGTCATCGGAGGCGGTGCCCGGAATTTCAGTGTACGTAGTCGTGCGACGGTGTAAGTCAGTTGGCCGCCCGCTCCAGTAGAAGGACCTCGGACACTTGTTCTTTTATAACGTGTCGTAGAGTCAGACTAAGGAACGAACATGACTTTGGCGGGTTGGAGATCAGGGAGAGCTGGCGAGCAACTTCTTCCCGCACGAAAGCCTCGGTCTGCGAAAAGAGGGTGGCATCTTGAAAAGGAGAGGTTAAGCTGGACAACGATTCCTGATGGGGAACAGGGCGGCGGGTGACAAGGCATTGTCGGTGGCGCTCGTCATAGCTTTGACATAGGTCAATATCTTGGGCAACAGTAGAGGGGCTCTTTGAAATGAGCATCTGAAACGCTTCCTCGTCGATACCTGTCAATATATGCTTGATTTATTGCCCTCAGTCATTGATGCATCGACGCGTTTACAGAGATCGATGACATCTTCGATATAGCTTGTGAAAGTCTCACCAGGCTGCTGAGAGCGCGACTGCAGATGCTGTTCGGCACGAAGCTTTCGAACAGCAGGGCGGTCGAAGACCTCCCTGAACTTTGTCTTGAACACAGTCCAGCTTGGGGATTTCGCTTTCGTGGTTCCGAAACGAAAAGTGGGCAATTGTGAGTTAAAAAGGGACGGTGGTTAAATTCATGGTCATCCCATTTGTTGTTCACACTGACGCGTTCATATGATGAGAGCCAGTCATCAACGTCGTTGTGATGTTATTGGGTGCAGGATCACTCCAGAAAGAGATAGAAGCAGCACGCAGAAGCACAAACACACATCAGACTTGTATTGGACACGTAATACATTGAAAGGGCACACACGTAACAGTTCCCCAAAATACGCTCTAGAAGACATGCAGATATATATAGGCTAGTTAAATGCAGTCTGCCTACAGTTCACGTAGAACCAGGTGTCGCCATGTCGGAGACGTCGAGGAGCCGGTGTCGGACAGCAGTGTCGGACAACAGGGTTGGATCGCCTCGTGGAACTCAGGTGGCCCTGCGCCACAGTCGATGTATCGGAGCCTCCGCGTGCCCGGTTACCCGATGGCGGGGTCTGCGCCCCGGAGCGCACTGCAGCAGCCCACCGGATCACGTCCACAGCTGGCGAGGTAGCCCTGTGGCCGCTCACCCGAACGCTCGATCAGCCAGGCTCAGGACCGCCAGCCCTCCTGGACCAGTTGCCCAGCGGAAGAACTGGACGAGGTAGCCCCTCAGCTGGTGACAGCTTTGATTGTGGTGCAGACGTAGTGACGCGGGTGGCGATAGCTCCTATGGGCCGGGCGCCCAGCGAGGAAGCTCCGCCATCGAACGCCGAACCTCGCGCACTGGTCACGCCACGGGCCACGCTCTCTCGAGCCACGCTTTTCGAGGCGCCACTGTCGACGCTCACCAATGGGTGTCGATGATGATGATGACGACCTTAAAGTACATACCCACTTATGGGTATTGGCCAAGAGTCGGTGTCCTCTTCGCCACCGCACGGCACACTGTTTTCATATGTTTGTTTGCCACTCCCGCGTGCAATATATTATGACAATACCCCCCTTTCCGAGAAAGTTGTTCACAACTATTCTAACACAAGGACGCGGGATGAAAACAAAAAAAGGGATAATGTCCTGTACGTTTGCCCGATTACTCATATGAGCACAAGGCACAAGTTGTTCATAGGTCACTGCGCACAGTTAAAGTACAAATTAAAACACAAAGTGCAGTTCTGTTACCAAAGCGTCTCACAGGGGAGTACGATTGGTTTGCACAGCTCACTATCAATGGGACGCCGGCTCCGTCGTTGCAGCAGCTCGACGAGAAATGGTCAGGCTCTGGAACAATGTTGCTGCGGTGTCAGTTAAAGAAGGTAGACGCGGGGCTTGGGGTCACGCGAAGCCTTCCGCTCCGACACGTGGCTCTCACCAGGTATGTTAACACTCGGGCCTACACCCGACCATGTCGCTGGCTCCCACGATCCTTCCTGGTTTCCTTGGAGGACGACGCTGAGGTTGGAAACCACGGGAAGCCTTGCAATTTGACTTGTGGCTCTCCTCAGGCAGGCCAACACTCGGTTGTGTAGGTTCCCGCTCTTCGTACTTTTTTAGCATATTGATATGAAATATTTTGTTCTTTCCAGAGACTGCAATGACATAGTCAAGGTCATTTTTTCGTTCTATGACTTGGAACGGCCTTTTCCATTGCATTAAAAGCTTGTTCGAGTCAGTTGGCAACAATATGAGCACTTTGTCGCCTGGACATAATTTCCTAGGGCGACTTTTCCTGACATAGTAGGTTTTTTTGGTTGTCACGAGCTTTCTGCAGCTGTACATGTGCGATCTTGCATGTCTCCTCCAGGCGATTGCGCAAATCAAAGACATAAGTGTATGTCGTTCGCGTTTCTTCATCTAGCTCCTCGTTCGTCCAGCAGTTCCCTTAATACCGTCAACGGTCCTCGGACGTGCCGGCCGTAAATGAGCTGAAAGGGAGAGAACCCGAGGCTTGCCTGTGGAACTTCTCTATATGCAAAAAGCAAAGGGGCAAAGTATCTGTCCCAAGATCGTGGTCTCTCTTGGCACATTCTCTGTAACATCATCTTCAGGGTGCCGTTAAACTTCTCGACGAGACCATTCGCCATCGCATGGTAGGGCGTCGTCTTGAGTAGCTTCACTGAGAGCAGTCGACTAACCTCTTTCATTAATTCCAACGTAAAGCTTGCTCCTTCGTCAGTGACTATTTCTTTTGGCAAACCGACGCGAGAAAAGATCTCGATCAGTGCTTCGGCAACATGAACTGCGTCGATTGCGGGGAGTGCTACAGCATCCGGATAACGAGTGGCAAAGTCGATTAACGTGAGAATATATTGGTTCCCATGGTCTGACTTTAGTGGAAAGGGCCCGATTAAATCAACAGCCATCCTTTCAAAAGGTGTACATATCAAAGGCATGTTACCCAGCGGGGCGACTCCTACTTTCCCTTTAGGGGTTGTCCTTTGGCACTTGTCGCACGACTTCACGAAGCGTTTTATGTCTCCGTGTACATCTGGCCAATAAAATTCTTGTAGGACACGATCGGTTGTTCTCCTGATACCTTGATGTCCTGCCATGATGCTTGCATGTGCCACTTCTAATATGGTATGTCTAAGTGATTTTGGGACGATCACTTGCTTAAATGCTCTGCCAGTAGCCAGGCGGTAAAGGCGATATAGCAATCCTTTCTCTTCTATAAATTCGTAGCTGTGGCCCTTACCAGAGTTGAACGACTTGCCCACTTTGGCAAAAATATGTTTCAGTGTCGGGTCTTTCCGCTGTTCTTCAGTGAGTTGCCCTTTAGTTACGTCACTGAAGACAATCGTCGGAACGCACAAAGGACGAGTCTTGCCTTGTTCTGGCTCTTCAGTTTTGGCTTTAGCCACGCTAGACACATGCTGAGTCTTCATGGGCGCCTTAGTCAGCTTCATTTCTATCGACGCCGACTCCTCGTTGGGAACAACGGGGTGCTTCCAGTCAGAATCCGGATCGTATGGTCCTCTGACGCCTGGAAGATTTCCCAGAACAAGGTCGTAGAGGGGCTCATTCATACAAGCCACTGTTAATTTGCCTGTAAAGTACGGTGTGTTCACTTGTATGACAGCTTCAGGCAGGTAGTTTGTTGAGCCGTCCTAGAAGAACCACGTTGTTTGTTTTTCCCGTCATATACACCTCTGGAACAAGTTCTCGTCTGGCAATTGCGGTATTACAACCGGTATCTCGTAATACTCGAACATTTCTTCCTAGCAGTCGGCCTTCAACCACTGGCATCCCGTCGACGAGGAAAGGTACAGTATTCCCAGGGTTCTCGTCGTCGCTGTAACTTGATCGGCGAGTCTTCTTTCCTGGACGCTTTGATGCTTTCACTGGACGAGTCCGAACTGGTTGAGATTCGGTAAGTGCACAGGAAGAACTCGGTTTGTTTTCCTCGTACTGATTTCGGCAATTGTCAGCTGTATGTCCCGTTCGGTCACATAACTTACACTTTTCCGTATGCTTAGGTGGGTTACGGCAGTCAGGTGCCAAATGTCCAAACCTTTGGCAGAGTATGCACTTGAGTTGCGGTTTCCTGGGAGCTTCAATGTTTTTCCCACCGGAATCCTTTGTGTCATCGAAACCTTTTCTAAGTTTGTCAAGTTCTGCGCTTCGAGAAAGCGATCTGTGAAGCTAGCAAGTTCGTCAAGGGATTTGCACTCTCGCTCTCTCAAGAAAATGACAAGCTTTGTTTGACTGCAGTGCAGAAACTGTTCAGAGATCATGTGATCTCGTAGACCTTCATACGTTTTCGGCACGCTAGCCATCTCAATCCAATGATCAAAATAGGCTGAAATTCTTGCTGCTAACTGTCTTCCAGTTTCGCCATCTACTGCTTGTGCTTTTCGAAACTTCTCTTGGTAGCCTCGAGCCGTGAATTGGAACCTTTGTAGTAATGCTTTTTTTACCTTCTGGTAGTCTAACGAATCGGCGGCAGCCATCCTGCCGATCACAGTTAAAGCTTCGCCAGTTAGACACATGCTCACAGCAAGAGCCCATTTTTCTTGTGGCCAATCTTGCCGTGTTGCTACGCGCTCAAATCGCTGTAAATACGCGTGCAAATCATCGCGTTTCTCGTCAAACAAAGGAAGTAGCTTCTGTGGATTGAGGGATAACTGAGGAAGTGCTGGGCGCAGGCAAAATTTCAGAAGCCTGTGCCGGCACATTCCGAGCTCCTTCCTGAAGCTGTAGCTTTAGCTGGAGGATCTCAAGCTTGCCTCTCGTCAGCTAAGCGCGCTAATTCAGCAGCCTCCTTGATGGCCTCTCGCTCCGCAGCTCTCTCGCTTTTTTGTTTTGCCTGTTCGGCCTCAATCCATCTGTGAAGTTCTGCGCCTGACAATCC
Source organism: Dermacentor silvarum (assembly GCF_013339745.2). NCBI lineage: Eukaryota > Metazoa > Arthropoda > Arachnida > Ixodida > Ixodidae > Dermacentor > Dermacentor silvarum. The sequence continues at coordinate 89,160,321 of NC_051158.1, forward strand.
TAGTTGGAGTCCTATAGCGGCGAGTTTCTCTAAATCCATGGTGCCGTCTACTAATGTGTGTCTGCGCTCAAGCGAAACTGCCCTCTTTCACTGATTTTACGAGTGAATCCTGGCAGGCTCGCCAGTTTGTGATGTTATTGGGTGCAGGATCACTCCAGAAAGAGATAGAAGCAGCACGCCGAAGCACAAACACACATCAGACTTGTATTGGACACGTAATACAATGAACAGCACACACGTAACAGTTCCCTAAACTACGCTCTAGAAGACATGCAGATATATATAGGCTAGTTAAATGCAGTCTGCCTACAGTTCATGTAGAAACAGGTGTCGCCATGTCGGAGACGTCGAGAAACCGGTGTCGGACAACAGGGTTGGATCGCCTCGTGAAGCTCAGGTGGCCCTGCGCCACAGTCGATGTACCGGAGCCTCCGCGTGCCCGGTTAGCCGATGGCGGGGTTTGTGTTCCGGAGAACACTGCGGCAGCCCACCAAGTCACGTCCACAGCTGGCGAGGTAGCCCCGTGGCCGCTCACCCGAACGCTCGATCAGCCAGGCTCAGGACCGCCAGCCCTCCTGGACCAGTTGCCCAGCGGAAGAACTGGACGAGGTAACCCTGTGGCCGCTCACCCGAACGCTCGAACAGCCAGGCTCAGGACCGCCAGCCCTCCTGGACCAGTTGCCCAGCGCAAGAACTGGACGAGGTGGCCCCTCAGCTGGTGACAGCTTTGATTGTGGTGCAGACGTAGCGGCGCGGGTGGCGATAGCTCCTATGGGCCGGACGCCCAGCGAGGAAGCTCTGTGCCGTCGAACGCCGAACCTCGCGCACTGCTCACGCCACGGGCCACGCTACCTCGAGCCACGCTTTTTGAGGCGCCACTGTCGACGTTCACCAGTCGGTGTCGATGATGATGATGACGACCTTAAAGTACATACCCACTCATGGGTATTGGCCAAGAGTCGTTGTCCTCTTCGCCACCGCACGGCACACTGTCTTCATATGTTTGTGTTTGTCACTCCCGCGTGCAATATATTATGACAGCTATACAGCGCAAATAGTGAATTGTAAAAGACAGTGTCGCAATCTACAGTGGTAAATTTTAGTTTCAGTTTTATTCATAATTATTCACATTCTCATGGAGTAGCGCAAAACTTCGCATGTTCGCACAATTGTTATGCGCACGTAAAATGAACCCTTCACGTACGAGCTTCCATAGGAAAACCATATAATTATTGTTTCGCTCATTAGTTCCAGACAAGACGCCACAACCATGTGATTCCACAAAAACCGCAGAATGCAATGCGAAGGGACAAGAATGCAAGCTTATCAACAACAAACCGACGTGCTTTGGTGAGTACCATTTCGAAACACTTTTCATTGGTTATACTAGCTTTTTTTATCTGTCCGTATGAGTATCTGCCACATCACATTTTGCTAGAAGTGTTGCCAATTCGGTGCTGGTGCTATGATTTCAGTACAGCTCATATTTCCCCAAACCAGAAAGAGTTCGGTGACGAGAACAAAAATGAAAATGCTAGCTATACAGCGCAAATAGTGAATTGTAAAAGACAATGTCGCAACATACAGTGGTAAGATTTAGTTTCAGTTTTATTCATAATTATTCACATTCTCATGGAGTAGCGCAAAACTTCGCATGTTCGCACAATTGTTATGCGCACGTAAAATGAACCCTTCACGTACGAGCTTCCATAGGAAAACCATATAATTATTGTTTCGTTCATTAGTTCCAGAAAAGCCGCCACAACCATGTGATTCCACAAAAACCGCAGAATGCAATGCGAAGGAAAAAGAATGCAAGCTTATCAACAACAAACCGACGTGCTTTGGTGAGCACCATTTCGAAACACTTTTCATTGGTTCAACTTGATTTTTAATCTGTCCGTATGAGTATCTGCCACATCACATTTTGCTAGAAGTGTCGCCAATTCGGTGCTGTTGCTATGATTTCAGTACAGCTCGTATTACCCTAAACCAGAAAGAGTTCGGTGACGAGAACAAAAATGAAAATGCTAGCTATACAGCGCAAATTGTGAATTGTAAAAGACAGTGTCGCAACATACAGTGGTAAATTTTAGTTTTAGTTTTATTCATACTTATTCACATTGTCATGGAGTTGCGCCAAACTTCGCATGTTCGCACAATTGTTATGCGCACGTAAAATGAACCCTTCACGTATGAGCTTCCATATGAAAATCATATAATTATTGTTTCGTTCATTAGTTCCAGAAAAGCCGCCACAACCATGTGATTCCACAAAAACCGCAGAATGCAATGCGAAGGGACAAGAATGCAAACTTATCAACAACAAACCGACGTGCTTTGGTGAGTACCATTTCGAAACACTTTTCATTGGTTATACTGGTTTTTTTTATCTGTCCGTATGAGTATCTGCCACATCACATTTTGCTAGAAGTGTCGCCAATTCGCTGCTGTTGCTATGATTTCAGTACAGCTCATATTTCCCCAAACCAGAAAGAGTTCGGTGACGAGAACAAAAATGAAAATGCTAGCTATACAGCGCAAATAGTGAATTGTAAAAGACAGTGTCGCAACATACAGTGGTAAATTTTAGTTTCAGTTTTATTCATAATTATTGACATTCTCATGGAGTAGCGCAAAACTTCGCATGTTCGCACAATTGTTATGCGCACGTAAAATGAACCCTTCACGTTTGAGCTTCCATAAGAAAACCACATAATTATTGTTTCGTTCATTAGTTCCAGAAAAGCCGCCACAACCATGTGATTCCACAAAAACCGCAGAATGCAATGCGAAGGGACAAGAATGCAAGCTTATCAACAACAAACCGACGTGCTTTGGTGAGTACTATTTCGAAACACTTTTCATTGGTTATACTATTTTTTTTTATCTGTCAGTATGAGTATCTGCCTCATCACATTTTGCTAGAAGTGTCGCCAATTCGCTGCTGTTGCTATGATTTCAGTACAGCTCATATTTTACCAAACCAGAAAGAGTTCGGTGACGAGAAAAAAATGAAACTGCTAGCTATACAGCGCAAATAGTGAATTGTAAAAGACAGTTTCGCAACATACAGTGGAAAATTTTAGTTTCAGTTTTATTCATAATTATTCACATTCTCATGGAGTAGCGCAGAACTTCGCACGTTCGCACAATTGTTATGCGCACGTAAAATGAACCCTTCACGTACGACCTTCCATAAGAAAACCATATAATTATTGTTTCGTTCATTAGTTCCAGAAAAGCCGCCACAACCATGTGATTTCACAAAAACCGCAGAATGCAATGCGAAGGGACAAGAATGCAAGCTTATCGATAACAAACCGACGTGCTTTGGTGAGTACCATTTCGAAACACTTTTCATTGGTTATACTAGTTTTTTTTTATCTGTCCGTATGAGTATCTGCCACATCACATTTTGCTAGAAGTGTCGCCAATTCGCTGCTGTTGCTATGATTTCAGTACAGCTCATATTTCCCAAACCAGAAAGAGTTCGGTGACGAGAACAAAAATGAAAATGCTAGCTATACAGCGCAAATAGTGAATTGTAAAAGACAGTGTCGCAACATACAGTGGTAAATTTTAGTTTCAGTTTTATTCATAATTATTCACATTCTCATGGAGTAGCGCAAAACTTCGCATGTTCGCACAATTGTTATGCGCACTTAAAATGAACCCTTCACGTAGGACCTTCCATAGGAAAACCATATAATTATTGTTTCGTTTATTAGTTCCAGAAAAGCCGCCACAACCATGTGATTCCACAAAAACCGCAGAATGCAATGCGAAGGGACAAGAATGCAAGCTTATCGACAACAAACCGACGTGCTTTGGTTAGTACTATTTCGAAACACTTTTCATTGGTTATACTGTTTTTTTTTATCTGTCGGTATGAGTATCTGCCACATCACATTTTGCTAGAAGTGTCGCCAATTCGCTGCTGTTGCTATGATTTCAGTACAGCTCATATTTCCCCAAACCAGAAAGAGTTCGGTGACGAGAACAAAAATGAAAATGCTAGCTATACAGCGCAAATAGTGAATTGTAAAAGACAGTGTCGCTACATACAGTGGTAAATTTTAGTTTCAGTTTTATTCATAACTATTGACATTCTCATGGAGTAGCGCAAAACTTCGCATGTTTGCACAATTGTTATGCGCACGTAAAATGAACCCTTCACGTACGAGCTTCCATAGGAAAACCATATAATTATTGTTTCGTTCACTAGTTCCAGAAAAGCCGCCACAACCATGTGATTCCACAAAAACCGCAGAATGCAATGCGAAGGGACAAGAATGCAAGCTTATCGACAACAAACCGACGTGCTTTGGTGAGTACCATTTCGAAACACTTTTCATTGGTTATACTAGTTTTTTTTATCTGTCCGTATGAGTATCTGCCACATCACATTTTGCTAGAAGTGTCGCCAATTCGCTGCTGTTGCTATGATTTCAGTACAGCTCATATTTCCCCAAACCAGAAAGAGTTCGGTGACGAGAACAAAAATGAAAATGCTAGCTATACAGCACAAATAGTGAATTGTAAAAGACAGTGTCGCAACATACATTGGTAAATTTTAGTTTCAGTTTTATTCATAATTATTCACATTCTCATGGAGTAGCGCAAGACTTCGCATGTTCGCACAATTGTTATGCACACGTAAAATGAACCCTTCACGTTTGAGCTTCCATAAGAAAACCACATAATTATTGTTTCGTTCATTAGTTCCAGAAAAGCCGCCACAACCATGTGATTCCACAAAAACCGCAGAATGCAATGCGAAGGGACAAGAATGCAAGCTTATCAACAACAAACCGACGTGCTTTGGTGAGTACCATTTCGAAACACTTTTCATTGGTTATACCAGTTAATTTATCTGTCCGTATGAGCATCTGGCACATCACATTTTGCTAGAAGTGTCGCCAATTCGCTGCTGTTGCTATGATTTCAGTACAGCTCATATTTCCCCAAACCAGAAAGAGTTCGGTGACGAGAACAAAAATGAAAATGCTTGCTATACAGCGCAAAAAGTGAATTGTAAAAGACAGTGTCGCCACATACAGTGGTAAATTTTAGTTTCAGTTTTATTCATAACTATTCACGTTCTCATGGAGTAGCGCAAAACTTCGCATGTTCGCACAACTGTTATGCGCACGTAAAATGAACCCTTCACATATGAGCTTCCATAGAAAAACCATATAATAATTGTTTCGTTCATTAGTTCCAGACAAGACGCCACAACCATGTGATTCCACAAAAACCGCAGAATGCAATGCGAAGGGACAAGAATGCAAACTTATCAACAACAAACCGACGTGCTTTGGTGAGTACCATTTCGAAACACTTTTAATTGGTTATACTAGTTTTTTTTATCTGTCCGTATGAGTATCTGCCACATCACATTTTGCTGGAAGTGTCACCAATTCGCTGCTGTTGCTATGATTTCAGTACAGCTGATATTTCCCCAAACCAGACAGAGTTCGGTGACGAGAACAAAAATGAAAATGCTAGCTATACAGCGCAAATAGTGAATTCTAAATGACAGTGTCGCAACATACAGTGGTAAATTTTAGTTTCAGTTTTATTCATAATTATTCACATTCTCATGGAGTAGCGCAAAACTTCGCATGTTCGCACAATTCTGATGCGCACGTAAAATGAACCCTTCACGTTTGAGCTTCCATAAGAAAACCACATAATTATTGTTTCGTTCATTAGTTCCAGAAAAGCCGCCACAACCATGTGATTCCACAAAAACCGCAGAATGCAATGCGAAGGGACAAGAATGCAAGCTTATCAACAACAAACCGACGTGCTTTGGTGAGTACTATTTCGAAACACTTTTCATTGGTTATACTAGTTTTTTTTATCTGTCAGTATGAGTATCTGCCTCATCACATTTTGCTAGAAGTGTCGCCAATTCGCTGCTGTTGCTATGATTTCAGTACAGCTCATATTTCCCCAAACCAGAAAGAGTTCGGTGACGAGAACAAAAATGAAACTGCTAGCTATACAGCGCAAATAGTGAATTGTAAAAGACAGTGTCGCAACATACAGTGGTAAATTTTAGTTTCAGTTTTATTCATAATTATTCACATTCTCATGGAGTAGCGCAAAACTTCGCACGTTCGCACAATTGTTATGCGCACGTAAAATGAACCCTTCACGTACGACCTTCCATAAGAAAACCATATAATTATTGTTTCGTTCATTAGTTCCAGAAAAGCCGCCACAACCATGTGATTCCACAAAAACCGCAGAATGCAATGCGAAGGGACAAGAATGCAAGCTTATCGACAACAAACCAACGTGCTTTGGTGAGTACCATTTCGAAACACTTTTCTTTGGTTATACTAGTTTTTTTATGTGTGCGTATGAGTATCTGCCACATCACATTTTGCTAGAAGTGTCGCCAATTCGCTGCTGTTGCTATGATTTCAGTACAGCTCATATTTCCCCAAACCAGAAAGAGTTCGGTGACGAGAACAAAAATGAAAATGCTAGCTATACAGCGCAAATAGTGAATTGTAAAAGACAGTGTCGCAACATACAGTGGTAAATTTTAGTTTCAGTTTTATTCATAATTATTCACATTCTCATGGAGTAGCGCAAAACTTCGCATGTTCGCACAATTGTTATGCGCACGTAAAATGAACCCTTCACGTACGAGCTTCCATAGGAAAACCATATAATTATTGTTTCGTTCATTAGTTCCAGAAAAGCCGCCACAACCATGTGATTCCACAAAAACCGCAGAATGCAATGCGAAGGGACAAGAATGCAAGCTTATCAACAACAAACCGACGTGCTTTGGTGAGCACCATTTCGAAACACTTTTCATTGGTTCAACTTGTTTTTTAATCTGTCCGTATGAGTATCTGCCACATCACATTTTGCTAGAAGTGTCGCCAATTCGGTGCTGTTGCTATGATTTCAGTACAGCTCGTATTACCTTAAACCAGAAAGAGTTCGGTGACGAGAACAAAAATGAAAATGCTAGCTATACAGCGCAAATTGTGAATTGTAAAAGACAGTGTCGCAACATACAGTGGTAAATTTTAGTTTTAGTTTTATTCATAATTATTCACATTGTCATGGAGTTGCGCCAAACTTCGCATGTTCGCACAATTGTTATGCGCACGTAAAATGAACCCTTCACGTATGAGCTTCCATATGAAAATCATATAATTATTGTTTCGTTCATTAGTTCCAGAAAAGCCGCCAAAACCATGTGATTCCACAAAAACCGCAGAATGCAATGCGAAGGGACAAGAATGCAAGCTTATCAACTACACACCGACGTGCTTTCGTGAGCACCATTTCGAAACACTTTTCATTGGTTCAACTTGTTTTTTAATCTGTCCGTATGAGTATCTGCCACATCACATTTTGCTAGAAGTGTCGCCAATTTGATACTGTTGCTATGATTTCAGTACAGCTCATATTTCCCCAAACCGGAAAGAGTTCGGTGACGAGAACAAAAATGAAAATGCTAGCTATACAGCGCAAATAGTGAATTGTAAAAAACAGTGTCGCAACATACAGTGGTAAATTTTAGTTTCAGTTTTATTCATAATTATTCACATTCTCATGGAGTAGCGCAAAACTTCGCATGTTCGCACAATTGTTATGCGCACGTAATGAACCCTTCACGTACGAGCTTCCAGAGGAAAAACGCTGATCCTGGTGCATTGTTCATCCATCACTACCTTAGTCGATGACAGTAAAAGCAGTGTGCCAGTATGGAACTGCATGTGATTGCACAACAGCACAAGAAAGACAATGAAGCGAAGACACACTAATACAACGCCAAGACAAAGCACGACAAGAATCAAGCTTCCGCATCAACTCAGAAACATTTTCAAGCTATTGCGGATGCCATCAACACGCCACAAACCGTCCCTTCGATGCTGGATCGAGCTTTGTTAGTACTGAGACCACCGAGCGTCACTGTCAGTGCGCGTAAGGCCGGCTGAGCGAATAAACCGTCGTGGTGACGTTCCGACGGCCGCTTCAAGAAATTGCCGTCCGCCGCCATTGCCTGTCCAAACATTTTTCGTCGTAGCGCATGCCGCCGCCATTTCGCAGCCATGGAGGCACTAGTTTCGGTCCCAACACTTTTCATCGCGTTGGTGTTGCGTGTTTGCATGTCTCTTCACCGTTGGTAGTTCCTAGAAAGATCTCTCAGAATCGCATTTTTTATCCCTAGCCGCTGATCGCGAGTAAACAGACAAGCATAGAGAATCTTCTGATCTCAAAGGCCACATCTGCGATTCCCCGATAGAAGGCTTGGCATCACTTCGCTATAGACCGTTTAACGATCTCTAAAACTACCAAGGTTATCCATAGACTCCTGTCCGTCGAAGTCCTTAGACTGTCGCAGCATTTGCCAATTCTACAAGGACAACGCCCAAATTCAGTTCGAAGCGTTTGTTGCTATCCGCAAGTATTGCAACACCGCAAACATTTCACGCGTGAAGTTCGTCAAAAGAGAAGTTCGCTTCATGTATTCGGGCTTTAGCTCATACTTCTCTTTTTCGCTCATAGGCGCGGCAACCGCCCCGAGCAAGAGCGCGGGTTCCACTGAGGAGTGTTTAATATATAAGCGCGTTCTGTGGTAGCTCTCTGCGAATGCGTTTGTGGCGCAATGGGTTACACTCGTCGGCGATTATCTGTCCGTATGAGTACTGCCACATCACATTTTGCTAGAAGTGTCGCCAATTCGCTGCTGTTGCTATGATTTCAGTACAGCTCATATTTCCCCAAACCAGAAAGAGTTCGGTGACGAGAACAAAAATGAAAATGCTAGCTATACAGCGCAATAGGTGAATTGTAAAAGACAGTGTCGCAACATACAGTGGTAAATTTTAGTTTCAGTTTTATTCATAATATTCACATTCTCATGGAGTAGCGCAAAACTTCGCATGTTCGCACAATGTTATGCGCACGTAAAATGAACCCTTCACGTATGAGCTTCCATAGAAAACCATATAATTAATTGTTTCGTTCATTAGTTCCAGAAAGACGCCACAACCATGTGATTCCACAAAAACCGCAGAATGCAATGCGAAGGGACAAGAATGCAAACTTATCAACAACAAACCGACGTGCTTTGTGAGTACCATTTCGAAACACTTTTCATTGGTTATACTAGTTTTTTTTTATCTGTCCGTATGAGTATCTGCCACATCACATTTTGCTAGAAGTGTCGCCAATTCGCTGCTGTTGCTATGATTTCAGTACAGCTCATATTTCCCCAAACCAGAAAGAGTTCGGTGACGAGAACAAAAATGAAAATGCTAGCTATACAGCGCAAATAGTGAATTGTAAAAGACAGTGTCGCAACATACAGTGGTAAATTTTAGTTTCAGTTTTATTCATAATTATTCACATTCTCATGGAGTAGCGCAAAACTTCGCATGTTCGCACAATTGTTATGCGCACGTAAAATGAACCCTTCACGTAGGAGCTTCCATAGGAAAACCATATAATTATTGTTTCGTTCATTAGTTCCAGAAAAGCCGCCACAACCATGTGATTCCACAAAAACCGCAGAATGCAATGCGAAGGGACAAGAATGCAAGCTTATCGACAACAAACCGACGTGCTTTGGTGAGTACTATTTCGAAACACTTTTCATTGGTTATACTAGTTTTTTTTATCTGTCGGTATGAGTATCTGCCACATCACATTTTGCTAGAAGTGTCGCCAATTCGCTGCTGTTGCTATGATTTCAGTACAGCTCATATTTCCCCAAACCAGAAAGAGTTCGGTGACGAGAACAAAAATGAAAATGCTAGCTATACAGCGCAAATAGTGAATTGTAAAAGACAGTGTCGCAACATACAGTGGTAAATTTTAGTTTCAGTTTTATTCATAACTATTACATTCTCATGGAGTAGCGCAAAACTTCGCATGTTTCGCACAATTGTTATGCGCACGTAAAATGAACCCTTCACGTACGAGCTTCCATAGGAAAACCATATAATTATTGTTTCGTTCATTAGTTCCAGAAAAGCCGCCACAACCATGTGATTCCACAAAAACCGCAGAATGCAATGCGAAGGGACAAGAATGCAAGCTTATCAACAACAAACCGACGTGCTTTGGTGAGTACCATTTCGAAACACTTTTCATTGGTTATACCTAGTTTATTTATCTGTCCGTATGAGTCATCTGCACATCACATTTTGCTAGAAGTGTCGCCAATTCGCTGCTGTTGCTATGATTTCAGTACAGCTCATATTTCCCCAAACCAGAAAGAGTTCGGTGACGAGAACAAAAATGAAAATGCTAGCTATACAGCGCAAAAAGTGAATTGTAAAAGACAGTGTCGCAACATACAGTGGTAAATTTTAGTTTCAGTTTTATTCATAACTATTCACGTTCTCATGGAGTAGCGCAAAACTTCGCATGTTCGCACAACTGTTATGCGCACGTAAAATGAACCCTTCACAGTATGAGCTTCCATAGAAAAACCATATAATATTGTTTCGTTCATTAGTTCCAGACAAGCCGCCACAACCATGTGATTCCACAAAAACCGCAGAATGCAATGCGAAGGGACAAGAATGCAAGCTTATCAACAACAAACCGACGTGCTTTGGTGAGTACCATTTCGAAACACTTTTAATTGGTTATACTAGTTTTTTTTATCTGTCGTATGAGTATCTGCCACATCACATTTTGCTATAAGTGTCGCCAATTCGCTGCTGTTGCTATGATTTCAGTACAGCTCATATTTCCCCAAACCAAAGAGTTCGGTGACGAGAACAAAAGAAAATGCTAGCATACAGCGCAAATAGTGAATTGTAAAAGACAGTGTCGCAACATACAGTGGTAAATTTTAGTTTCAGTTTTATTCATAATTATTCACATTCTCATGGAGTAGCGCAAAACTTCGCATGTTCGCACAATGTTATGCGCACGTAAAATGAACCCTTCACGTACGAGCTTCCATAGGAAAACCATATAATTATTGTTTCGTTCATTAGTTCCAGAAAAGCCGCCACAACCATGTGATTCCACAAAAACCGCAGAATGCAATGCGAAGGACAAGAATGCAAGCTTATCAACAACAAACCGACGTGCTTTGGTGAGTACCATTTCGAAACACTTTTCATTGGTTATACTAGCTTTTTTATCTGTCCGTATGAGTATCTGCCACA